>NC_134861.1:94705995-95005995 GCF_049852395.1 Peromyscus maniculatus bairdii
GAAATAAAAATACACACTGGAACTTCAGAAATTAAAAAGAAAAAAAAAAATCCAGCAATATATCAATTTTCATTTTGGCCAGAGACACAAGTCATCTCATTCATTCTGTAGGTTGACAAATTAAATGAAATACTCAAAACATATATATCATTTATCAAACAGACTACATTATCTTAAAAGGTATAGCCTGAGAATACATATCTGTGGGTTCCGCATCCACGGATTCAACCAAGCTTGGATGGAAAGCCTGAAAGGGTGGGAATAAGACTGCTCAGTGCATGCTTTTATGGCAGAGAGCCTCCCTAGACATACAAGACCGTGGATTCAATATCTGGTGCCACGAAATACACAATGTGTCTACACTGAACATGTAAAAACTTTGTTTTCTTGTAATACTCTCCCAAACACTATAGTACAAGGAGCATTCACTTAGTGTTTCTGTGGTACTGCGTATTTTATTTTAGGTATTTTATCTATAGCTGTGTGCAAGTTAAATGCAAATACTATACCATTTTATAAAGAATTAGAGCACCCTTAGATTTTTATATCCACAAAGTCCTGGAGCTAACCCTCAGCAGATCCTGAGGAAATGCAGAGACTAAGGTGGTCATCCTGGAATAGTGTGTGATGCTCCTTAAGAAACTAACACCAGGGCTGTGCCGGGGAGATGCTCAGCAGGTAAGAGCACTTTCTGCTCTTGCAGAGTATCCAGGTGCAGTTCCCATCACCAACACTGGGCAGCTCACAAGTGCCCGTAACTCCAGCTCCAGGGAACCAGATGCCTCTTCTGGTTTTCCATAGGTATGCATGTACATGACATACATTCACAAAGACATGCACAGAAGCACATACATATATGCATAAATAAAAAATATTTCTAAAAGAAATTAAAATCAGGATTATTTATGAGCCAACAATCCTTCTGAAATATAAAGAACTGAGGTGACCTCACAATGTTACCACAGACATGAACGACATCACAAAGGTTGTCTGTATATTCACTGCAAGGTTACCAAAACCATGAATGACATCACAAACGTGTGGTTATGTTCACTGCAACATTACCACAGATAAGAAAGGCTCGAGATGTCTGTTGATGCCTGAGTAAATTAAAAAACCATCTACAGAAGCCAACTACCTATCTATCTACACATACATCATTCAGCCCTAAAAGAGGAATCTTGCCATTTGTCACAGCATGGATAAAGCTGATGGGCATTATTCTATGTAAACCAACCAGACACAGAAGGAGGAAGAATAGAAATAGCAGGATTTCATTTGCACGTGGAATCTCAAAAAGCAACGATTAAACACACAGGTGGAATTTAAACGGCAACTATAGGATGGAGGGGTGGACAGAAAGACGCAGGCCAAAGGATCCAAGAAACAGATCACAATGAAGAAGGCCAGGGTTCTCATGTACATAAGGAACCCAAGGAATAAAAATGACACTGCATAGGAGAGTCTTGCTAAATGAATAGATTTCAGTTACTCTTCACTGTCATAAAAATAAAACAAAAGATCTGGGGACATGACTGCATCAGTAAGGTACTGGCCATTCAAGCATGGGTCCCCCCTGCTCAATCCCCAGGACCCACTGGATCCTGTACTCAGTGCTGGGGAGGTAGAGATGGAGAGTCTGGGCTTGCTAGTCAGCAATCTAGCTGAATCGGAGAGCTCCGGGCTCTGTGAGAGATCCTGCCTCAAAGCATAAGGTGGAGAGCAATTGAGGAAGATATGCAGTGTTGACCTCAGGCCTGTACATGAACTTCCATCTCTGTGCACATGTATCTGCACACACACACACACACACACACACACCCACAAACAGTACCAGATACATAAAATTTTTAAATCAAAAAACAAAATGTTAAAAACAAAAAACAAAATGGCTAACTATGCGAGATGGTAACACTGTTTCATACAGTAACTATTTTAATATGTGTGCTTCTTGTAACAACATGTATATGCCTTACGTATAATAAAATTATTTTTAAAAAGGAATCCATGCTAGGGAAGTAATATTTAGTATAATCTTATGATGACCTAGTTATAAAATGTTTCAAAAGCAAAAGTAAGGTTTGTATGGTAAAACAATCTTTTTTCCAAGCATATTACTTCATTTCTGTTCCTTAATTTTTAGGGTACCCGCCCTAAGCCTCTCCTGAATCAGAGACTAAAACCAACCAACTTCTAAATTCTATAATCCTGGTATAAGTAAATGTTTTTTTAAAAAGATTTATTTATTATGTATACAGCATTCTGCCTGCATGTGTCCCTGCAGACCAGAGGAGGGCACCAGATCTCATTACAGGTGGTTGCGAGCCACCATGTGGTTGCTGGGAACTGAACTCATGACCTTTGGAAGAGCAGTCAGTGCTCTTAACCACCGAGCCATCTCTCCAGCCCAATGCTACAGTTTTTACCAAGGAAATTCTTTCACTCTTCTGTCATTCAGACCAAATATCATGATTAGGGTTCTCCTAATCACATCATTGATTGCCTCTCAACTCAGGAAGTGTCCACAGAACTTCTGCACACACCTGGCAAATATTTACTCTCTTATCTCCACTGTGCTCTAAAAGTATGGGTGGCATAACTATGTCCTGACATCACTGTTGATGAACATTTAGGAAGAATCATAGAATTTACTGTTAAGGATTGTGGTATCAATTGAGTCCTAGGCAGCAAAGATAATCACTTCTGCTTTTAATTTAGTCACTACATGTTACAAAAATAAATCAAGCTATGCAAAATTATCAGGCAATCTATGCACAGCAATTATTAAAAAAATAAAGTTTATTTTTATTTTCACACTTGTTTACTTAAATATGACATTTACCATCTCAGCCAGGCATAGTGGTGAAGTCTACATATACCAGCCCTCCTAAGGCTGAGGCAGGATGATTTTTAGTTCAAGGACAGTTTGTGCTACAGAGCAAGACCCCGTCTCATGAAACAAATACGACATCTGGCATCTAAAGCACCTAATCCTGTGTTCCGAAAGCAATTATCATAAAGAACAAATTTAGAATTAAAAGTCATAGAGACTTCAGTCAAAGAAATCTGATTATGAATCTGCCTAGAGATTTCTAAGAGGAACAGAAAAAAGAAACATGTAAAACGCCCCCAAGTGAAGCTGCAGAATCCCTGGGAGCGACAATAAACTATTTTTTATTTTATTGCACTTCATCCTTTTGAGACAGGGTCTCAGGAAGCCCAGGCTGGCCTTGAACTAGCTAGTGGAGCAGAGGATGATCTTGAACTTCTGAGCCTCCCATCTCAACCTCCCGCAGGCTGGAATTGGGGCGAGTAACAGCATGCCCTGTGTGCAGGAGGCTGTACCCCTGGGCCTTGTGCACGCTACACAAGGATTCTACTGAATGAGCTCAATCTCAAGCCTTTAACACGTATTTTCCTAAGACTTAGAACACTGTATGGTGATAGTATGTACATTTTACTCAACTATTTAATGAAAACCAACTTTGTGCCTATGTGGCGTTTAAAAACCAACGTTGTGCTGACCCGTCCTATGTGACAGTGTTCTTTATCAATTCATCTAAATGTACTATTGATGTTCTTCCTTCCCCCCAAAAGCTCTATACTGAGCATGCGCACACAGACACTAAGTATCCCTGACTGATGACTATTTCTTCCTCTGTACTCTTTTAGGTGTTAGAAATGAAAGTACCCAGTAAGCCAATTTAGTACTTATTAAAAGAGGAAGTCTTAACAAAGTAGAATTATGAAGAAATGCCATGTAATTAAAGTTTTACATGACTAGTGTCCATGGCTGCAACAGATTTACCAAGCTGAAAATAACCAGCTGCTTTCCTGGGTAACTGTCATCCTTTCTGTAGAAAAGGTAGGAAAGAAACCCCTTTGGGGGGCTGTCTGCAGAAGGGAGACCCAGAGGACGAAACATCAGCATTCCTGCACTTGTCAGCCTTTTCCAAGAGAAGGGATCAGATGCTTTTAATGATAAAATACAAGTTGCTTACTCCAACTGCATGTGGCTGGTGGCGAGTGACAGGACCAACAGACTGCTCGCTCTCTCTCTCTCTCTCTCTCTCTCTCTCTCTCTCTCTCTCTCTCTCTCTCTCTCTCCCCCTCCCTCCCTCCCCCCCCCACTTATAAATACTTCAAAATAATCAATGAGGTAGTGAATACAGTTTTAATACAGGTTCAGTGAAATTAAAACAGGTAAAGTGTTTGTCCAAACTTGTGCTTAAACTATACTAAGTCATTTTCATAGCTGGAGAAAATACAGCTGCAGGAATTCTTGTGACACTCCCCAATCCACAGCTCATGAAATATGATTCCCATACACGGATGCTTTAGTGAGAACAGGGGAAAACAGGCGACACAGAGCAGTTGACCCCACCTTCCTGAGGGATCAAATAAAAGCCACGTAAGTTCCTATTTAAATGGCAGGCTTCCTCAGAGTCCAAACGGGCTGAGGAACTGAGGGGAAAGGCCAAGAGGAAACATCATGGAGGAAGAGGAAGCTGGGCCAGGCTGGTATCAAGCATGTGCAGGTCATTATGTGTTGACCACATACCTATTGATGTGTCAGAAACTACCTTGTCATGTGATCTCCACTTACGTCTAAGCACCAAAGGCTAACGAAACTGAGGAAAGTTCACTGCGGGGCGATGTGGAAGAGCTCAACCATCAGTCTTCAGTGGAGAGCCTGGAATGGGAAGGATTGGCGGAGGCTGGGCAGGTGAGGAGACCTGGACATGGGAACGCAGCTCTGTGGACAGACAGGGCGGAGCCAGGAGCCTCACTCCTGGGCTTCGGCACTGACGCGGCACAGTAGTAACAGAAGAATGCTCGAGAGGCCAGGCCACAGAGGAGGGTCGGGCAGCTGCAACGCCTTTGGAAAACGCTCAGTCATTTCGAAGGTCCTCTTACACCCAAATGATAGGAACCACTCTCTAAATCTGTGTGGCTTCCCGAATATCTAGCTGATTAAAGTTTCTAATCTCAGCCCGCGATCTCACCAGATGTGGAACTGCGGTCCTGACGAGGCCAGCTCCCCCCAGGCTGGAAATCAGTGTAAGTCCTGAGCTTGCTGGGGGACGGACGGCAGCTTCTGACCAACACAATGCTCCTTTGTGGGCCATCCCAGAAGAATGATCTAGAAATGACTAGAGCCGTAGCATTGTGTAAAACTGCACAGCATCCACCAACACACCAGTACACAAACAGGAGCAAAGCTAGAAAGAATTCTAGGGGGCTAAAGATTAAACTGAAAAAGAACAAATAAATCACATCTTTATTGAAAACCCTCATGTTCACATACGGTCACTCTGATAGGGAAATAAAGTCAAGACGCCATCCTCACTCAAAACAACAGTACTGGAGCCGATAGCAAGATCTATAGCTTAGATGGTCAAAATATAACACATTACAGAAGATCAATAATCCAATATTTATGAGCTATTGCGCTCAACCCACTGGCCATGATGTCTTTGGTTAGATGATAATGGGAAGAAAGACTCAAATTACTAACAGACCTTACTTCCGGTGTTTTTCCAGGCTTACAGCCTCTACAGAGCCAGTCCTTAGGTCCCCCCACCCCGGCCAGTGTCCTTCCCCAGGAGGTTCAAACACAAGCAGGCACTTCAGAGGTTTGGAAATCTGAGGATTAAGGATCAGGCGGCTTAGAATTACAGGTAGCAAACAGTTCAATGTCCAGGGTGTCTCGAAAATGCCCCAGAGTTGAAAGGTCTCTGCTGGAATCTGAGACATCTAGACTCAAAAATCCTAACCCAGCAGGGATGAGTGAATAAACTACAGGACAACCCTGTGTTCAGCCAAATGAAACAGTAAGAAACACCACTGGGTGCACAAACATGTTGCCAGATATTTAAAATTCTGCAAGACCAGTGTTTGTAGTTGTATACAGAATTTATATTCTAGACCTATCAATGTTTGCAAATAAAGACAAATGAGGCTATAAAAAATTAACTTCAAAAAATCCCCGCTAAAGAAAGGCTAAGAAGAGAATGAATGAGCCAAGGCCTCTGTAATGAACCCCTGGATCTGGCTTGTAGTTAATTCTCTGTTTCTTTGCCACAGTGTTCCTTTACTAATAAGGGCCACCTACCCCAGTGTGTGGCATTTCTTGAGAGTGGCATCAGTGCAGGAATAAGGCAGTGGTAAAATACAGTGCAGGATTTGCGGAATGTCGCTTGAGGGGAGCAGAGGAAAACAGAGTTGTCACATGAACGTGCACTTGACTGCTCACCATGTATTTACCGAGCACCTATGCACACAGCTCACCCACCACCCCGAGCATCAAATCCTCGGTGTGCGGCACATGCCGGATCCATAGGAGCTATGAGTCACTGCAACGTGCCTGGGTCTCTACTACCCAGTGATCAACAACAAATGCCATCTTCAGCAACTTCACGATTTCACAAACACTAAACCACTGAAACAGGCACTCAGACACCGGGAAAAAAGACATCTAGCCCTCCTCCTCTGCACCAAAGTCACTGGCCTATGAATGATAGTAGTGTAACATGGGTGCTCGGGGGCGCGAGGGGCCAGTGGGGGTGGGCTGGCCTTTGAACCTCCAAGTGGAAGCCAGGACTGCATCTCTGTCTGTGCAGAGAACGCAACCTGGGCCAAAGCTTCCTGAGCCTAGAACTTAAAGTCCCTACACAAGGACAGGGACTGCTGATGGATCCCCTCTGGAGTCTGCAGCCAGCCCTTTCCTTCCCGGCACACATCCTCCTGTGTCAAGCTTCACCATCAGATCTCCTCTCAGATGTACAGCTTTCCTCTCCCCGACCGCTCCAGATTTCTTCTCTTCCAGAGAGACTTTGCCACACAGCCCTCCATAAAGGGCAATTCCATCCGCAGAGACCCCAGTCCTGCCTTTACCCTTTGAACCCTGCCTGTTCCTCCATGGCACTCACAGCACTCCGGGGGGATGGGGACAGCTCTACTGAAGACTGTAACAGAATCCAGGATTAAGTCACTATCCACATACCTGACACCAGGAGGCACTTGTTACCAGCACCTCTGTAGATCATGTGAGCTGAGTCAGAGCGCTCGACCACCTTGCCGTGCGCACAGCAGCCAGCAGCCAGCAGCCACGCGGTCCTACAGAGATAGGACCGGAGAAGCTGGGGCCAGGTCCCAGGGGTCACAGGGACCTTTGCCTTCACCAGGCCCAACTGCTATCACAGCAATGTGACAGCAACTCTGGAGAGTCAACCCGAGAGCCTGCAATTTCACAGTTTTTAAAAGTTTACAGAGACAGAATTCATCACGGAGAGGATCTAAGGAAAGGTGCAAGATATAGAGGTATCTATGGGAAGGGGTGGGCTGGAGAGCAGACCACAACAAGATCTCTGTAACACTTCAGCAAACTAACAGGGGACTGAAAATCAGCTTTGGAGGATAAGGAAGAGGCTGATGAGGAGAACTACTTAGATGATGAAAGTGATCAGATTTGAGGCGTCTGTGAATGTGGACCTGAGGGATACTGAGGAATGGGTGAGGATTTGGGGGTCTCAATCTGGTGACCGCAGAGGAGCTGAAGCATTTAAAGCTAGAAGGGCAGGCACGTGGACACATTACAGGGAAGTTTCAGACACGCCGAGGAGGGCAGGCCTGAGCACCCTCTCACTGGCTACGCATGGACCAGCAGGTGGATATCAATGCGCAGATCTAGAACTCAGCGGCATGCTGTGGGCTGGTTTAGCTTTGTTTTCTTTAAATGGCAGTAAGAGACTGAACATTAAGGAATACAGTGCTACCTGACAGGAATCCTGGCTACCAGGAGGAGGATGCAGGAGGAACCACCTGAGCCCAGGAATTCTAGGGAGAGACCATGTCTCAAAAGGAGGGGGAAAAAAAAATCACACACATACACTATTTCAAAATCATAAGTCAATGCCTCGGCATCAGATATGTCGCTCCATAAGAAGAACTAAATATCATCTTATATCAGCACAAAATCATAACTTTACGTGTTGATAAATAGTGCATAACAGAAAACATGATGATAAAAGATGATAACAATAAATATCAAATATACTTAACCAAGAATATGTAAAAAGTAATGCCATAGTTATTTCTACACTAATATTTTCTATAAAATGTGATGGTAAGATCAAACTCTACACAATTAAATGTATCCGGTCTATAGATGCCCCCTATGACAGCAAACTATCAAAACAACAACTCAATAAAAGCGTACACATTTGCTCTTTGGTGTTTTCTCAAGTACTTCTCTCTCTCTCTCCCCTTCCCTCCCTCCATCCCTCCCTCCCTCCTTACCTCCCTTCTCAAGTACTTCTATTGGCCATCCTAAGTACAGGTGAGATTGAGCAATGTGTGCAGGACAAGTTACTTGAAAATAGCATCACTACTCAGACTTCCTTCATTGTGGGTGTCTGCACATCTGCTGACACCCCAAAGTCACCTGCTTATACCCTGAGTATCTCCAGGAAGACACTGGCTCTTGTAGGAAGTCCTAAGCAAGCTGAAGTCCGAGTTCTTGGTGCTCCCCACCTCACATGCACCAGGACAACATTTAGGCAAGGCCCTGCCCCACGTTGGGCGCCAAGGCCCTGTCCAATGGTCTCTTTCACTCAACTCTAAGCTCTGCCTTGACAAGTATTTTGCAAGATGTTTGTTATGAGTGTAACTAAGGTATGAATCAATGACCATACAGATGAGGTTATACAGCATGTCTTTCATGGCAGGCACTCAAACTATGAGTATGATTATTCTCCTTGTAATCTAGTAAAACTACTTATATGTAAAGTTCTAACTATTGTATCTTATAATCCATTCCTAATTGATAATATAGTTTTCTAAAAATAAAAAATGTGTTTTACTATTAAAAATTAAATGCTCGGGGGCTGGAGAGGTGGCTCAGCAGGTAAGGGGTTCATATTGCTTTTCAGAGGACCTGAGTTCAATTCTCAGCACCCACATCATGAGTCTCACAACCGCCTAGAATGCCAACTCAAGGGGGTCCCATGCCTCTGACCTCTAGGGGCACCTGCACACATGTGTATACACACATACACACACACACACACACACACACACACACACACACACAAAATTAAATTTAAATAAGTGTTTTAAAATTGTAAATGTTTATAATGAACACATATAATTCAACTCGACCCTTTACCTCTTCCACTAGAACTACAGCACTGCTCTTGAACTTGCCACTTAGCCGAGGCTAGCCTGAAACTCCTGGTCCTCCTGCCTCTAGCTCCCAAGTGCCGAGATCACACCTAGCTTCAGCTTTAGAACTGTAAGAAATTGGTCCAATGAGCTTTATAAGAACCTCAGTGAAATCTCTTCAGGCCAACGCTGAACTGAACCCAAGCAGTACAGCAACTTGGAATTTTTGTCAAGTCTGAGTAAAAGTTGAAAATTAAAATTAGTGACCTCTTTACTAAAAGCTAATTTCACCAACATTAAAGGTAAGTATAGACTAAGTCACCCAAGAAACATCCTTTATAATTAAGTTATGGGTCATCAAAGTGAGATCATGGCTGACAACTAAGACAAAAATGTGTTTTGTGAAATGTCTGTCCTAAACTTCCTGTTGTCTCAAATACTACTGAAAATAAGAACTAAGAACTAAAAAATATAAAGAGCATATAAGCACATGATATACATACAATAAACGGATAAAGCATTATTAAGCAAAAACAAGGGTTGACAAAAGTGTACTACATCGCTGCTAGGCGAGCAAAAGGCCTGGCCGTTGTGGAAAACAATTGGGCAGTTTGATAAGAGAACACTGGAACTTAGGATACGTCCTAGGAGTCCTGTCTGCAGATTAAGTCAAGAAAACTAGACTTGCACACCAAAGTTCAAAATACCTTTATTCATAATTAACCAAAACGAGAACTCAAATGTCTATCAATCATGGACAAAATGTGGGACCATGCTAAAAAGTCATGGCACTCAGGGGAAAAAGGAAACTCGGTAGATGCTGGAGCTGGCTAGTACCAGCTAAACAGAGCCTGGGTTGAGTTTTCAGGACTCTTCCCCGTTGGTGTATGAGGCTTAATATAGGCCACGGCGAATTACACTACAGTCATTCCCAAATGTTACAAGCCAGGGGTTGGTCTGTTTTTTGTTTTGTTTTGTTTGGGAGAGTAGGTTGGTAGTGTTTCCTCCATGTACACTGCTCTACGACACAGGCTACGCCGAATGCCCGAAGACAAGAAAGGCATCATTCTGTACACTGCATCTTGATAGTGCGCGACAGGAGACATCAATGGTTGCCAAGGGCTGAGGACTAACAGCAAAGAGGCACGGGAGGCCTTTCTGGGGTGGTATGAATGTCCTGCTTATCTGTAATAGAGGACATCCAGCTCTACGTGGAGGTAAAACCTCACTGCACCGAGATGATGCCTAAGTGAACCCTACCTGAAAAAACTAAAGATGTCATTAATTTGTGAATTATGTTCTGGACAAGAATTGTATCAGAGATACAGAAGGGGGCTGGGACTCAGTGCGAACACCAGATTAGCAGATCTATACACGACAGAAATGGACGTGAAATGTAGGGGAAAGGTGAATTAGTAATCACAGACAACACTAAAGCCAGAGGGTGCCTGATCCTGGGGAGGATGCTGGAGGAACGGCTTTGGGATTGGGAGTAGTCACAGGGCAGTGCACATACCTGGGCCACCCAGTCCCTACCACTAGCCCTCTCTACGGCAAGCCTATGGCTCAAAATACCATGTTAGAACGATTCTCCAATACATTTTCACTTCTAATTGATGCCCTAAAACATCAGTTACTCATCTTAACATCTACCAACTGTCATCACTGGCTCTCAAGTTAGACCATTTGGGTCCCCTAAAGTTCAAAATTGCCTAATTCCCCATGTGTGCAATGGGATCAACATTTTCCCAACGTCTGAATGAGAATGTATGAAAAACTGTGCCAGACGGCCACACTCTCGATCACAGACATTAGACACAATCAGCTGGAAAGTACATAAGTTAATTATTTTTTTGCAATGGTGTCACATGTGTTGCTCAGACCTGCTTGAAACTACCAAGCTTAGCTACTTGACTTCTCTTGCCTCAGTAGCCCAAGAACTAGGACAACAGGTGTGAACCACCACACCCAGGCAGGATAGTCCTTAACTACTGTGTCCAGTTGTTCATCATTTCTGTGGTCCCATTTAAACAGGGAGGGGGCACTAACAAATGCTACATTCTGAGGATAATTTCTGGAAATTCCAAGACCCCACTGAACGAACCACATTAGCAACATTAAGAGTGCCGGATGTAAACAGTTAAGGCTTGCCAAGTTCAGGATCCTCAGAGTGGAGAACCTGACACGGGAACATTACACTACCATTTAACCTTCTTTCATATTTTTCAAGTAACTTCAGAGCCTCGTGTTTTCTAACTCATATTACATTTGTGCAGAAATTTTGTTAGAAGCCTATTTTTACATGAATGGATCTCAACTAAGGCAAAGAAACTATTTAAAAACCTGTATTTCTAGTTGCTTGAGGCAGAACTGCTCCAAATATTATTACACACAATACTGGCTTCAAATACTGTTGAGTTCTCAAACCTAATGCAAAACGGAATTTTTAAACATAAAAGCATGTCGAGCTAATTCTTACACTGCAGGGTCCCATGAGCTAAGTTTTTATTTTCATTTTTTAAAGATTTATTTTTACTAGACCTATACACTAACACCACATCCAGTTTTTCTGTATATCAGCATTTCTTGGTTATTTTGTTATTTTTACTTGTTAAACATCTTGATAGTGAAAACTAACTGAGCTAAATCTGCCTAATAGATACCAGCCTGGAAATATGCTGTCTCGACGCACAAGGTTTTGTTTTTCTTTTTTGTTGGTTTTCAGACAACATAATAACCACTTGGTATTGACCGGCCATGCCTATTAGTGAACAAAAATAGTTTTTCATATGCATAAGCACCATTTTTCCCACAGAAAACACTTAGCCACGGTTGAGGTACTGAAAATCCATGCATATGGTAAACATGTTAGATCTGATTTTATCCTATTATGTCTACGAAGGAAGACCTCATAGTCTGTCTCTCGGACTCAAATCGTCAAAAGAAAAAAAAAAAAAATCAATGGAACGCAGCACCTCCGATGCAACCGGCCGGAAAGGTCACCGCTGCCTTTCAAACCCCGCCATAACCGGGAGTGTTGGTGATGCCACCACATCCCCGATGCAGGACCGAAGCAGCATCCCAGGTCCTTTCCACAGGGAAGGGTTTCCAGCTCAGCGCGCAGAGGGATGAGCCAGGAGAGACCTGCGGCCCTGGAGACGGCGCCAGAGGGATGGAGGCCGTGCTCCGCGGCGCCCAGGCGAGGGGAGGGGAGGGGAGTGGATCCGGGGAATGGCCACCCGGAGGGTCCGCCCGAGGGGACCCGCCTGACCCCCCCACCCCCACCCCCCACCCCCGGACGCCGCCAGGTTACGCCCCCGCCTGCCCCGCACGGCGGCCGCCGCCTCCCCCTCCCGGTCCCCGAGGCCCCCCGCACGCCCCTCCGCCAGCCTCCCCGGGACCCGACGCCGACGGCGCCCTCTCCAGGCCCGGCGGAGGACGCGGGCGGGGGGGAGCGGCTGGGCCGCGGCCTGTCCCCGGCAGCGGCGGCGAGCGCGGGGCCGCGCGGACAGCGCCTCCGCCCCGCAGGAACAAAGCGCCCCGCGGGCGGGCGGGCAAGGCGAGCGGGCGAGCAGCACTCACCGCGGACGGGCGAGCCTGGGTGCAGGGGCCCGGGAGCACCCCCAGGCCGGGGCCGGGGCCGAGCGCCGGCTGCAATCCGCGAGCTGCGGGGCCGCCGGGCGACGGGCGCGCTAGGCGGCCGGAGCAGCGACGACGCCGCCGCTGCTGCTGCTCCCTCCTCCTCCACCTCCTGCTCCTGCTCCTCCTCCGGCCCGGGTCCCTGCTCCGCCGCGTCTTCCCCCTCGCCGGGTCCCCGCCGCCGCCGCCTCAGCCTCGGCGCTGCACGGGCTGCTGCTCCTCTCCATCAAAGCCGGGCCGGGCCGCGGGGACCATCCCGGAAAGTGAGGGCTGGTGGCCGTCTCCCGCAGCTGCTGGTGGCCATCTTTAATCCTCCACCTCCTCCCGCTCTCCCCACCTCCCGCGCCTGCTGACGGACTGCTCGGGATCCTCCTCCCGCTCCTCCCGCTCCTCCCGCTCCTCCCACCAGGCCGGCCGCAGAAATTGCAGCCGCCCGGGCCGGCCCCTCCCGCCTGCTCGCCCGCCCGCCCGCCTTTCCTTCCCCTTTCCTACTTCCTTCCCTCCCCGCGCGCGGCTCCCGCTTCCCTGCACCCTCGGCCGGCCGGAGCTCCCTCCGCACGCGCAGGGCTCCGCGTCCCCCTCGTCCCCGGCTGCGGGGCTCCCCGGTCCCCTGGCGCCCGCCTTGCTCACCCTCTCCGCGGTGTTCTCGGGGGACCCGGCTGAGAAAGGACGGCTGCGCGCCCCTGAACCCGTCACCCATCGCTGGATGCTGTCACCAGCGATGACAACACGCAAGCCGGCGTTCATGTTACTCCAGCTGGAGTACAAAAGAACTGCCCACGCTAGCTCTTCCACGACGCAGCCTCGAACCCCCCACCTTCTCGGGGCGGGGGGGGAGGTAGTGGGGGGGAGGTCTCAGGACCCAGGAGTTACGCGCCCAGCCTCCGGGCTTGTCCTGGGTCAATGACCTTGAGACCATCAACTGAGGTTTTAGGTTTGCCCTTTCTGGAAAGATACATTATTTATACCTCCATAGTTGTGAGCAACACAGTGTTTGGACCTAGTAAGTATGCATTGGTAAACCTAAACAGCCAAGCGGGCATCCGCTTGTCTCTGTTCCTAGTCAACCCAGCAGACCGCTTGGGTCATACTTCTGTTCTGGCAGCGGGGACAAACTGAGTCAGCATGAATGCTCGAACTCCTTTAAACAGCTCGGAGTGGGGAAGTGGTGCTTTACAGAAACTGGAAACATGAGCTTGTTTTTTCCAACGCTGCAATCTACAGCAGTTTCAGGATTTCCTCTAAGAAAAACGAAGCAATTTGGACTTGCTGTTTCCTTTTTTTTTTTTTTTTTTAAAGCCGGTTTGTTTTTGGAATTGGATCCAGTTGTAATGATTTACTCGCTGTTTGCTACAAGACTCAGCACTACTGGCAAACCCAGGCTTTATCTGTGGGGGCCAGAGTTCCTGCTGCTTGTGGGCACCCGCGGGCCGGGGACAGCTCCTTTGCCAGGGGTGGAGAGCCATGCCTGAAAGACCCAGGCTAGGGCTGCTGCTGCGGGATGAGGCTGGGGGAGATGAGGGAGGCAGGGAGGGGAGAGAGGGAGCAGGCAACAGAATAAAAATTTAGATGTTACTAAGTTCTGAGAAGAATATGCCAGAACAACCCCCCCCTTTTTTAGCCCACTTTAATAACAAGATTGGTGTCTTCTGGGGGGGGGGGCACGCCATCTCCAGAACTCTCAAACCCAAATCGTCTTGGCTGTAGCGTTCTACAGCACAGTTTTAAATGAATCATTAAAAGTCAAGTCGCTGTGTGGGGGAGGGGTGTGCCGGCTTATCTTTCCTTGTTGATGCTCTTCCCTTTGTGACCCTTTGATGGTTATCCTTAAGATTTTTGTTTCTCCAGTCTATTATTAGACAAAAGCACCACAGAATCCTCGATTCTTAAGACCGGGAATGTGGTGAAAAGAACTATTGGGTGTGTGTGAATACATAGGATGAGAAAATTCAGTTGAGTCCAGGCAGAGACCACCATGTATTGATTTTCAACTTACATATGAGGTTTCTGAATCCTTGTCATTGAAATTGGGTTTACACTGAAAGAAGAAAATATATGAAATTTAAGTCATTAGTCCATTAATTATAAACGTTTTTCTGTTGAAAAAAAAAAAAAAAACCAAAACATTGTGATAAAGTTCAGGGGTGCATCAGTCTGCAAATGTGGCAGCTTCCTTGTTGGTGTCCTATAGACAGCATCTCACCGAGGATTTTACTCTAGTGCACAGACATACATGGAGCCACCTCCCCTTGCATGACTGAAGCCACACAAATATTGTGTGGTGTTGTAAGAATGGCCAGGAAAGGAGACTTTCCAGTTGCTTTATCCCAGCTCTGCCCACACTGTCATCATCAAGAGCTCTTACCTTCCTTGGTCTTTGTTGCCGGCCAAATGAGGTTTCTGTCGTCTTGAGTTTAAGTATTAAAAAACAACAAAACAAAAAAATACTGGTCAGAGCAGGTTCTCCAGCAACATGACTGTTGTGTCCTATGTGTTCACTCAGATGAACTCACACCCCTCATAAAACAAAGACGTGTTAGAGTGGGATCAGCCCTTTGTGCAGAGGCCAGATGGAAGGGGTTCTAGGCATGTGCGGCAAACTCCTCTGGGGATAGGGGAAGCTGAAGGGCCATTTCCAAACAGTTCTGCATCAGGAGCCTGCTTCCTAACTTCCATTCATGAAGGAGGTGACTGTAGACAATAGCTACGGAGGGGCCGTGCCTGACAGCAGGCGAAAGCCACACGTCCAAGGTGACTGAAAAACTCAGTCACAAACAAGCAACCCAGGAGTGGAAGAAGATGGAGAAAGAATAACCACGAAAAATACCTGAGAGGAAGAACGTTTTAAATGAGAATTTTGAAAACTCTTCAAATAAAGAGTATGCTGAAAAACTGCTACTTTAACGGTTGCTTCTTTCATGTTACATTTATAAAACGGGAGGATTAATTTAAACTTTAGCCAATGGGATTATATATATATATATATATATATATATATATATATATATATATATATATATATATATATTCAAGTAAATTCTAGAATTTTAAGAAGTTACTGGAACATAGAGTGCTACAGATTCCAGAAGACAAAAATTATCCAGATTTTAACCTTTGACACATTCAAATTTTACTTATATGCTAAATTGTGTCAGTATTATATTTAAAATGTATTTCCATTTTCCCAGGCTATTAGCGACAACAATGGAATTATCATATTGTTTCCCCTTGTTGAGAAGAACCAGATGGAAGAGAAACTGGGCAAGCAAATGGGAGTCTCTGGGGATCTTGTGGCTGGTATATTTGTGAAAAACATACCCCAGACAAGAGGACGGAGTTAAGAAACACTCAGCTTTATTCTCATAATCTCTGTTCTTTGTAAGAGACAATTATTTCTGTTCCTTGTTTTCCTCTGACGAACTGTCTAAAGTATCAAGTGAATAATAATGACAAGCCTTATTTATCTGCACCGATCAAAACCAAGTATCATTCTCCCCTCCTCAATTTAGAGGACTCCTTATAATTAACTGATGAGCTGTCCCCAAGACAGTGCCATTTAGAGTCATTACTGACTCTAATTGGGGAGAAATGCTTCTGGAAAGTTCCAATTAGAGGCATTTTCTGGTGTTCCTGTGCATACATTCAAAGGAGGTACTGGGGCATTCCTTTTGTTTGGGGGACTTGTAGGTTGGTATGTTGTTTATACTTAACAGATAATACAAATGAAGCTTCTGTAAGCTTCCAAGTAACAAGACCACAGGAGGGAACTGAACGGCCACACTTTTGCTCTTGCTTATCATTATGATCATGATGATAATGGAAATGGGATATCGTAATGTCGTGGAAAGGAATCCCAGTTCTGCATACAGTTGAAGTGTCTCCATATTTTGTCCTTGTTTATGGTTCTGAGATGATTGCTATGTGGGCCAGGACGGGCTGAGAACTGGCTCTTCCATCTGTATGTTGATTTTCCATTTCTTTATATTCCTGTATGGAGTTCCGAAGAGCTTAGAACTTGAGAACCACCATCTTTGAGATGTTTCCACAGGTGCAAGGCAGCAGTACGTGCACTGGGTTTAGTTCACGCATCAAACAACTACAGGGAAGAAATTTATCAAAGGCCATCGATAGACAATGCACCATCGAGTGAGACAGTATCCAGAGACTTCAGAGTTGAGGGGATTCATCTTTCTGGTGGGAAGGGGAAAACAGTCAAATCTTTAACTCTGCCCTCTGCAATGAAATACATGAAACTGCATTTTCCAGAATTTCTGATAATCATTGACTTTTTTAGAAAAAAAGAAATGTTAAGGAATAAAGAGGATAAACGTGGTGGTGAGAACTGGAAGCCAACCTGAGCCTCACGGTGTCACTTTGAGAAAAAAAAGAAAGAAGAATGAAGTAGGGCCTCCTATTTACAAAAATATTTGCAACAAACAAGTAAAAGGTAAACTGAGGGAGTTTGGGGATCAAAGAATGTGAGGCGAACTCTTCAAGCCCTTGTTTTTTCCTGGAGGACTCAAAACAAAAGCTCTGATGACACATACTTAGACAAGATGAAATACTGCCACCTGCTGGCCAGAATGAAAAGGCCAGTCAGACATCTCTAAGCAAGGGAAAACAAAACAAAACCCAAGGAATTCATTCTGTCTGTTTTTTTTTTTAAACAAGGGTCTCCATAGGTAGCCCTAGTTGGCTTGAAATTTTCACAGTCCACTTGCCTCAGCCTGCAAAGAGCTGAGATTACAGGTTGCACCTGTTTCAAGCAAGCCTCCCCATGCTAGGCAAACACTACCAAGTTAGCCATAGCTCCCGCCTGCTCAATATCTACTAATCATGCTAAGAAGAGAGTTAATGCACTTCTTGTATTCACATTCCGGACTATTAAATGGCACACCAGCACCAGGTAGATGATACCGGAATACTCAGCTCTACCCCAACCATGCATGTAGAGTACTGTCAACAGGTGCACAATTAAAGTCCTGCTGTAACAATCATAAACAATGCCCAGGCCTGTCTCCCAAGTGTGTGTTCCAATCTCTCCTTCCAGGTTTTCTTGTGTTACTGCTTCACTCAAAAACCTCAGGAGGCAACACTCGCGACACTTCAGGTTTCTCTCATACTCTCCATGGAATCCATTATCAAGTCAGTTTGACTTCCTACATTTGTTGTTGTTTTGAGACAGGGTTTCTCTGTAGCCTTGGCTGTCCTAGAACTCACTCTGTAGACCAGGCACAAATTTGCCTGCCTCTGCCTCTGTCTCCCAAGTGTTGGAGTCAAAGGCGTGCACCCCCACTGCCCAGCTTCCATTGTTCCTGTTTGGATAACACTACTTTACATTATAAAAACCTCTTGCTCATAGCAGAAAAATGTTGACGAGCAATTAGAAATTATCACAGCTTAATGAAATACACTAGTTTAATGAGTGGATAGAACATCCTGAATTATTGATGATCTTAAATACAGGCTACTCTCTGTTGTTGGAATATTCAAATATTCACACAGTTAATTATTTGTTCATATTTCTTTCCTATATGTTGTCCTAAGACTACAAAACATACTTGTTTTCCTCCCAACTGCCTCCTGGGCTCAGCTATGCAAATCACGGCACCCACTAATTTGGAAGCAATCTGTCTTTAGGATGGTATCGTATTTGGGAAGCTTCTGTGAGATGCTGACCTAGCTGTTTTCTGGATCTATGGCTGATATTTGGTGTTTCATCGTTTGTTCTTCCTGTCACCGGGGCATCTGTTACCTTTAAAACTAAAGTTTCCTTTTCATGGAACCTTTGAAACTTCCACAAAGTGAGAAGTAGAATGACCCGATGACAGATAAAACAACCAGAAACACAACCCACCCTTTCTCTGCCTCAGGTTTCTCTCTTTTTATGTTATGTGCACGCGTGCTTGCCTACATGCATGTCTGGGCCCCATGTGCCTGGTGCTCTGGGAGGCCACAAGGGGACGCCATACCCCTTGGAACTGGAGTAACACATTGTGAGCTGCCATGTGGGTATGGGACTTAGCCCTGGGTCCTCTGAGAGAGGAGCAAACATTCCTAACCTCTAGGCCATTGCTTCTGTCCCCGTTCCTCTTGAGACAAGATTTCACGATGCGGCCCTCACTGGCCTGAACCCTGCTATGTAGACCAGTGCATCCTTGAACTCAGTCATGCTACAATGCAGCCCAGGCCAGTCTTCTTATGTAACCCCAGCTGGCGTCAGGTTCACAGTCCTGCCTCTACTGCCCAGGTGCTGGCATTACAGGTGATCATACCTTCCATCCCTACCACCCCCGACCCTGTGCCTAGCTCTGTGTTTTTAACTTTCCCCCAGTCATTTTGGCTTCTACACAGACTCATTCATCAATAGAAAGGGTTCTGATTTCTTGCCTTGTTGAGAAATTAAATTCTATATTCAATTTAAAGTTCTGTAAAAATCAATTACATTACACACACTATGCCAAATATTTTTCAAATAAATCTAAATTCAATTCAATGACTGTGAGGACTAATTTTATGTGTCAGCTTCCCTGAACCATAGATTACCCAGACATTTGGTTAAAAATGATTCTGCCCTGTCTGTGAGAGTGTTTCTGATGGGACTGACATTCAAATAGGCCCACCCCATCTCTGCAGGGCCCCCGCTAATAAACCTATGACACTCAACTCTGACTATAACGTATAACTCCTGGGTGTCTGTATTTTTTAACACAGACTTGCTATGTGAGCCATCCTGGCTTGTCACTTGGGACTTCTGGCCTCAGCAGAGTTCTGAGGGTCTAGATGTATACCACCCCCCTTTCCAATATCTTCTACAATTCTGTCACTGACTTCTGGCTTTTCCTCTGTTGGAACTCTCACCAAAGTGTCCTTTTATTCCTCTTTGTTCTTTGCGGGGAGAGGCTGCCACCCAGCTCCCAAATAAATTCACGGAGTCTTATTCTTTCTTCCGAAAGCCTGGCCTTAGCTTGGTTTGTTTATTGCCAGCTTTTTAACTTATCCTGTCTACATTTTGCCTCTTGTCTTTTATCTTTCTCTATTTCTATATACCTTTTTTTACTTCTTACTCTGTGGCTTGATGTGTATCTGGGTGGCTGGCCCCTGGTATCCTCTCTCCTCCTCTTGCCCCTCGATCTTTTTGTCCCAGATTTCTCCTCCCATTTATTCTCTCTGCCTGCCAGCCCCACGTATTCCTCTCTCCTGCCTTGCTATTGGCCATTCAACTCTTTATTAGACCAATCAGGTTTTTAGGCAGGCAAAGTAACACAGCTTCACAGAGTTAAACAAATGCAACATAAAAGAATGCAACACACCTTCGCATCATTAAACAAAGGTTCCACAGCATAAACAAATGCAGCACATCTTTACTAATATTCCACAACAACAACATCATCAATGAGCTAATAAATGTAACATAAGATAACATCTCCCACCACACCAGGGGTCCTCTGTTCCCTCATATAGGTGACACTGCCCCTTCCTGGTTCCTCTCCTGCATGCTCTCTGATCATGCCTCCTTCACCAAGGCTGTTACCTCCCCTAACCCCAAGTCCCTGCTTGCTAAGATGATGCTCCCACCCTACTGCTCTTTGCAGAAGTCCTGTGAATCCCAGGCTACACAGATGGTACAAACCGGGACCGATAATCCAGACCTTCAGTTTAGAGTCTTCTGGATGCTTCCTCCTCAGCTCTTAAAAACTGGTATCCTCTTCTTCTTAACCTGTTCTCACCCATGGTGCCTGTCTCAGCGCTGGCACTCTGCATCAAGTTTGCTTTAAGAATGAAAATCCACTGGGTGGTCGGTGGTGGAGCAAGCCTTTAACCCCAACACTCGGGAGGCAGAGGCAGGTGGATTTCTGTGAGTTCGGGGCCAGCTTGGGCTACAGAGTGAGTTCCAGAAAAGGCTCCAAAGCTATACAGAGAAACGCTGTCTCAAAAACAAACAAACAAACAAAAAAACCCAAACAACAACAACCACAAAAGAATGAAAATCCTCATGGTGTTCCAGCCAGGGGTACCCAAACCTGAACCCACATCTCCTGTATTCTCAATACTGCGCTGCTGCAGCAGACAGGGTCACCATAGGAAGGCGATGGCTTGTCACCTCAGACATCCTGCCACCGCCTCCTAGTCTTCACCTCTGAGGACACACAGAAGCTGTCTGCACAGAAGTGAGGTACCAGGGATGCAGTTGGAGGGAGACACCACACTGTCGATGTATTTCTCATTTGGGTTTCTAGACTCAGGCCTTTGTCTTTTAAAACTAAAGACTTTTAGTGCCTTTGCTTGTCTCTTCCACTCTGATGGGAAATTGAAGGAGAAGGAAATATTTAAAGGTAGTAGGTGTTTTTCAAGTGAAGTATATAAATACGTACTGTTTATGAAATGTCAAATCACTTTGGTTCACAGATTTTTCTAGACTCTTTTTTTTTTTTTGAGGCAGTTTCTACTATGTAGCCCAGGCTAACCTCAAACTCACAATCAGGGTGCCTGAGTCCACTGAGTGATGGGATTACAGGTGTGCACCACTATGTCTAGCTGAGTTCAGTCCTGAAAGATGAGTTGGGTACATAAGAAGTGAGGATGGTTGAGGCATAATACAACACATGAAATTAGGAAGAAAGGAAAGCCCAAACATGGATATATGTGTGCATGTTTGTCTTCAGTGAGCAAACTGAGTAATGAAAGAGTGGAATGTTCTGGCTTAGGGACACTGTGAATAAAAACTGTACTCCCTAGGCAATGATGTCAAGGTCAAGGTCATGTTGTAGCTCCTTCCACGTTTCAGGAGGTAAAACAACGTGGAGGATCTTGGCCTGCATAAGAAGCATTCTTGTCGGACATGAACAGGATTTATTGACTGTAGGTTCTGTGCACATTTCCTTCTCACAGCTGTGCCACAGTGTTCACAGTGTTGCAAAAGCCCCCATTTGTGATCCTTTTTCCAGGTGTGGATGCAGAAGAGCCCCCCTGCCTGCCTTAGACGCGACTCTTAACAATGCCTGGCTCTGTAGCCCAGGTGGATCTGGAACTTACTGTGTAGTGCAGACGGGCCTCAAACTAATGGCAATCCTCTGCCTTCGCTCCTCAGGCACTAGGATGCATGGGTTAGTTTTGTTAACCTTACACAAACTAGTGTCATCTGGGTCAAGAAACTTCAGCTGCGGAATTGCTTCTGTCAGGTCAGCTGGAGGGCGTGTCTGTGGGGCATCTTCTTGATTAATGAATGATTGATGTGGGAGGGCCCTGCCCACTGTGGGCAGTGTCTCCGTCTGACAGATGGTCTGGGTTGTATAAAAAAGCAAACAATGAACCCTGGAGAGCGTGCCAGTAAATAGTGTTCTTCCATGATTTTCGCTTCAGTCCCTGCTTGGAGTTCCCACCATGGATCCCTCAGGGATGGGCTGTAACCTGTGAGCCAAACAATCCCTTTATGTCATTGCCAGCAGACTCGGGTCAGTTAAGATTTCTTAAAGGGAGGAACCAGTTAAGAGAAAGTTTTTTTCCCACGTTAAAAATGGGAAACATTTTTACAATGCAGAGAGTTTGGTCTCCCTTTGATAATACGATGATGATAGATGGTCTGAAAATGGAATGACTAAGTGAGAGGATAATTAATGTTGATGGGATTTATGTAATGTCAATTATAAATATTATTTGTTTGATCATTTCTGTTTTATCATTTAAAAAGTTGGTTAATATGAGGGCCAAGATAAAAGTTCTAGAAAAACCTGTTAAAACAGATCATAGAGATATTCAGACCAAGACAGAAGAATTTAAGAGAGAACCAATCTCAATATTGCATTATAAGGGTACAGAGAAACAGCCTAAGGCTTTCAAACAGCCAACCTTAATCCAGTAACCTTACAGGAACTGCCAAATGATAGATATCCCTAAGACTTTGTAAGAGCTAAATGAACTCCTGTGGAAATGTTAGAGTTGAGGAGATTCAAGGAAGCAATAGTCTCATATGGTATGCAATCACCTTTTGGGAAGCAGATGTTAAACCATGGTCAACTTGTAATAGAATTATCCCTCAATACTGGAGAGATTTGGTTACAGTGGTCTTAGAGGCTGGTCCCCAATTACAATGGAGGACCTGGTAGAAGAATGAGTCTAAGATCATTGAACAAGGAAGTAGGACTAGAGGTATGGAAACTTCCCAGGATCAACTTCTTGGAGAAGGTGATTGTGCTGGTATACAAAGACAATCTTTTTTTGATGATCACACCCTAGCTTTATGCTGAATGGCAGCCTTGAATGCTTGAGAGAGAACTGAAGAAGTAGGAAAAAAAATTGAGTCATTTACAAAAGTTACACAGGGCTCCAAAGAAACCTTCACTGATTCCTTACAAAGATTGACTTCAGCAGTAAATAGAATGATACCAAATTCAGAAGCTAGGCAGATAATAATTGAATCTCTGGCTTTTAAAAATGCTAATGCACAATGCAAAAAGGTAATTAGGCCATTAAAGGCACAATCAGCACCCTTGGAAGAATAGATCCAAGATACAATAAATATTGAATCTCATTACCAAGATAATACTTGAATAGGAGAGGTGATTTTCAGAGGTTTGAAGAAAAACAATAATGTCAAATGTTTCAATTGTAGTAAACAAGGTCACTTAAAAAAGGGACTGTGAACAGGGCATCCCTAGAAACAGTAGTTTTTGAAGGAATAATCTTAACAGAACAACCCTCACTTCTGGAGTATGAAGAAGGTATGTATAGGCAGAAATTGGACTAATGAATGTAGATCAGCAAGGGACAGACAAGGTAGTCCTTTGCCTTTGCCAGTGGAAAACTCTCAGAGGGGCCTCTCATAGGCCCCCATGGCAAATTCAGTTCAGTCCTCTCCTGACATCATAGAAGAAACCCCTTCCCATAGCAATTAAATAAACAAGTGCCTATTGTAAAAAAAAAAAAACAAAAAAACAAAAAACAAAAAACAAACAACAACAACAAAAAACCATACTGTTCTGGAAGATAGAACACTTTTAGAAAATAAAATAAAAATTTAAAGAGAAACCACAAATCAAAATCGATAAAGATTAGATTTGGGAACTCTCCAAAATGAGGGTTGGGGAAGGGTTTTGTTTTTGCCATTCCAGGAAAAGAAAAACCATCTTTAGGAATTTAAAGACCTTTGGACAGGTAAGCATCAAAAGAACAAGGGAGAACTACCCTGAAAAAATTACCAAGAAAAGGAATAATCTTACTTAATTAAATCTCTGAAGTCTCCAAAAAGTTGATGGAACCCCACAATGACAATTCCATCAGGACAATGATAACACCACTAAGCTGACAAACACCACCCAAAGATTGGCTTTGGATTACAAACTGCTCAGGACAACATCGAGATGGCTAGCTGAGATGATACAGCCTCATAGACTACTCCAATCAGGACTTGACCATAATCCTAAATTTTCTTTGTGTCCCCATAAGACTACCAGTGGCCCCAATCAGCAGGAAGTAGCTTAGAAAACTACACCCACATTCACCCCAAAAATGGATTATTGATGTTTGTCTTTGTTTAGGGGTTGGTTAAAAATTGTTACTGGTCATAGTCAATCTCTTTTTAAAAGAAGAAAGGGAGATATGATATAGAAATGTATTATATAGAAATGATAGGATAAAAGGGCAGATTATTGAATCTATTCTGAGAAGAAAAAAGGGAGAATATGGATATGGTAAGATAAAAGGTAGATTATTGAATCTACTTTTAAAAAGCAACTCCTAGTTTTAAATATTTTACATTGGATTGGATTTTTGTATATTGTGTACAAATTTTGTATATTGATACAAATTTGAGACTAATTTTGTTAGAATATATTGTTCATATATGTCTAATCTTGTTCAAGGTATTGTACCTATACAGTTCATTTAACAATGCAATGCAAATTGCTAGTCATTGAATGTTATTACCAACTAATTAGGATATAAAGAAATGCAAGTTAGTAGTTTGTCATTACAATCAAACTTGTAGTCCAGTTAGGTATGTTTTCAAGGTCAAACAGATACATTTTAGAAAAACAGGTCACCTTCAAACACTTCAGAGATCTACAGGCAGTGGTGGCACACACCTTTAATCATAGCACTTGGAAGGCAGAAATCTGTATGGATCTCTTTGAGTTCAAAGCCACCCTGGATTATCTGAGATTAACTCAGTCTAGGAGAGAAACAGAACCAGACAGTGGTGGCACACACCTTTAATCCCAGTGTTTGGGAAACTCACATGCCATTAATCCCAGCACTAGGAAGGAAGTGATGGCTGGGTAGAGAAAGGTATATAAGGCGTGTGGAGACAGGAACTAGAGCTTTTCGGTTGAGGAAGCCCTTTTGGTTAGGCTAGTGAGTTTTTTTGACTGAGGACTCAGACACATTCAGTCAGAGGATTTGTGGAGTTGGTGAGGTGAGACATGGCAATGGCTTGTTCCTTTGTCTTTCTGATCTTTCAGCATTTACCCCAATATCTGGTTCTTTTTTTTTTTTTTTATTAAAAGACATTTAGAAACTCATGCAACTCCTTTCCTTCCCCAGCTGCTTTTGTTCAATGTTTGAGCACAGTAAGAGAACAGCAGACTAAGACATTACAGTGTGAGCCACCAAATCCAGTGACTATTGTCTATAGCTGGCCCCTGGATTATTCTCCTCCCCTTTTTTCTTTTCTAGTTATCCTCATGGAGAAATGATCAGTCTAGGCTGGGGCTATAGCTCAGTGGAGGAGTACTTGCCTAGAATATACAAGGTCCTTGGTTCAATCTGCAGAACCACCACCACCAAAGTTTGTCTTTGTCTCAAGAAACAAAATCTAAAATAGAGATAAAATTGTTGCCAAATATTAAGCAGCAGTAAATGGAGTACATAGAAACTTCTATACAATGAACTTGAGCACTATGAGGCACTGAACATTTTTTTTTTCACGTGAACATGAATAGTTCATCTTACTGAGCTATGGACTCCCTGAGGCACAGAGCTAAATATTTATAGCTCATTGTGTACAGCGTATGGTTGGCGGAAACTCCTCATAAGGCTCCAGGGATAGAATTATGTAGCTGCTTCAGGTGAGTAAGCATAGCAACTGTGTCTTTTTCCTTGGGGAGTACTGGGAGAAGACTCTTTACCTGTTTGCAGCATTTGTGGGCCATTCTCCTCACCACCCGTTTCCCCAGCCGCTGGATGTGGTCCTGAGCCTTTCCCTGTGCTCTGGTGCCTCATCAATCCCCGTCCTTCTGCAACATTCTCTTCATGTGTGGATCCCTGTGCCTGGCTCCCACATCTAAACAATGCTTATGTATCTCTGTGTCTGCTTCCATTCCTGTTTCCTTTGGGCCACTGTGAAACACCTGTTCTTATTCTGCATCTGCTTCTCCTCTTATCCTTTCTCAGTCTCTGGTTTCCTCCTTCGTTATTGGTATGGACATATTGCACTTACTCTCTGAATTATCGATTGTTGTTTTCTTCTACATAATACAAAAGGGTTACTGACTCTACTTAAAAAATCATGAGAAGTGTGTCTTCCCGCAAGCACAAGCAAGGAGCAGATAAATGTGTGTATGGCAAACTGAGAAAACAGTTTTATCTTGTTAGATTGTTTCCATGGGCTTACAAATGTAACAAATGATAGATCACTACCAACTAAATCATAAACACTACTCAGGTTTGCAACATCCATTATTCTGCTTCCGATAATTTTTGTAATTGTTTTTGAAATTAATATCTTGGTCAAAGAGCAGAACAAGTGCCCATTGGATCAATGATACACCTTGTATCCTGATCCCAACTCCTCATAGTGGTTACAAATACATTAAAGACTAGATACTGCTGGGCTCATCAGGGCATAAGGGGTCAAACCCAGAAGAAACAGTAGCATCTATGGGAGAGCCAGTTGCTGGTCCATGAATTGATAGATGAGTTGTAACAATGTTTAAATTATGATGTGGAATCTCTGTCCACTTTGATGTGTTTTATCTTTCTTAGCTGTAGCCAGTTAGCTCCCATCCTTCCTCTTGGCTTGATGGTTGACAAAGTAGATTTTCATACTCAAAATATGGGACATTCCTCTCAAATTTTAGGAAAAAAATAAATCAGAGTCTGTAATGAGAGCCTCAATGGTCTCTCTCTCTCTCTCTCTATGTATATATATATATATATATATATATATATATATATATATATATATATATATATATAGTTTTATTAAGGGGTTCTATGGGGGAAACAGACTCACTGATACGGATAAGGTAAATCCAGTTGCAGAGTCCTTGGAAAGCTGGGGACCGGTCACAGGCTGCTTCACACCACCTGATCCTGTCTTCACCACCCGACAGCTCGACTCCCTTTTTCCTCCCTTTTCAGCGGTCACGTAGGCAGATAAGAAGCACCACTTCTGTCAGGCCAGATACCCAAGGTCATGGGTGGAGTGAATTCAAACTACAAGAGTCCTTAGCTGATTTTATGTGTGCATTAGTCTGTTGATTGTTTTTCACTGTTTGACTCTTTTGTGGGGCCCACCACCCAGCTCCCAAATAAATCACACGAAGAGGTTTATTCTTAATTATGAATACCTGGCCTTAGGTTGGCTTGTTTCTTGCCAGCTTTCCTTAACTTTAAATTAGCCCCATCATCTACCTCTTGCCCCTGGGCTTTTCCCATACTCTTACTTCTGTAAATCCTACTCTTACTCTATGGCTTGCTGTGTAGCTGGGTGCCTGGTCCTTGGGTCCTCCTCCTTCTCTGGCTACTCCTTCCTCTTTCCAGATTTCTCCTTCTATACATTCTCTCTGCCTGCCAGCCCCTCATATCCTTTCTCTTGCCTTGCTATTGGCCATGCAGCTCTTTATTAGATCAATCAGATGTTTTAGACAGGCACAGTAATACAGGTTCACGGAGTTAAACATATGCAACATAAACAAAAGTAACACACCTTAAAATAATATTCCCCAACATTAGTCCTATTTTATGCCTCCCTCATAGTGTATGTTAGTGACTTTTCCTGTTGCTGTAATTCAAATTACTGACAAATGTAACTTCAGAGAGAAAGGGCCTATTTCGGTCCACAGTCCCACATGGTGGAGAAAAGTTGGCTGCAGGAGCTTGAGGTGGCTGGTCACCTTGCATTGTAGCTGTAGATTTCTCCAGTCGCACCAGGGCCCACAGCCAGTCAGACTTAAGTAAACACACAGAGACTTATATTACTTATAAACTGTATGGCCGTGGCAGGCTTCTTGCTATCTAGTTCTTACATCTTAAATTAACACATTTCTATTCATCTATAAGTTACCACATGGCTCATGGCTTACCGGTACTTTACATCTTACTTCTCATAGTGGCAGCGGCTGGCAGCATCTTCTGACTCAGCCTTCCACTTCCCAGAATTCTCCTCTCTGCTTATCCCGCCTATACTATACTTCCTGCCTGGATACTGGCCAATCAGCACTTTATTTATTAACCAATCAGAGCAACACATTCACAGCATGCAGAAAGACATTCCTCAGCATTGTATCTGCCACCAAGAGACAAGTTTTGTCTGTTTAGTAGCCCTGGCTGTTCTGGAACTCCCTCTATAGACCAGGCTGGCCTTGAACTCACAGAGATCTGTCTGTATCTGCCTCCTGAGTACTAGAATTAAAGGTGAACCCCGCTACATCTGGCCACTGTCGATTTTTGAAAGTCTTAAAAACTAAGATTTCTACACAAATGGCATCACACAGATCATCTCATACAGTTCTTCACTCATCTTCTATCTCAGTACTCTGAGGTTTATAAACCCTGCTCAAGTGTTTATTCTGATTAACTAACAGTTAAAGAATGTTTAATGATGTTCTTTCACATAGCACCCAGTTGATGATCATAGCAAATCTGTTGGTGTGACACACATTATTATGATTGCCATCTTAAAGGTGAGTAAAATGAAGCTCAGAGAGGTTGAGCAATTCAGCTACATATAAGAAAACTTTAAAACATTAAAAAGCTGACAGGTTGGCTGGAGAAATGGCTCAGGAATGAAGAGCACTTAGTACTCTTCCAGAGGACCCTGGTTTGGTTCCCAGAACCTATGTTGGGCTGCTCATAACTGCCCATAATTCCAGGTCCAGGAGATCCCATACTCTCTTCTAGTACCCATAGGCACCCTCACACATGCAGTACACACACACACACACACACACACACACACACACACACACACACACAGCTATAATATGTACATACAGACACATGCCTACTCACACACATCACACATACACCCACATACATTACACACACATCACATGCATGCACACACATATCACACACACACACACACATACACATCACCCCAACACACACACATCATACACATACACACATCACACACATGCACATCACCCCCACACATGACACACAGACCACATACATATAACACCCACATACATTACACATGCATCCATCACATGCATGCACACACATCACATATATTACATACACCACACACAGACACACACACACACACACACACACACACACACACACAAATAAAAGCAGATCTTTAAAGAACTACAGGACTTGTTAGTGGAATACAGGAATTCACAAAGAAACTTACGTGTTGTGAGAAACTAGTCATTCATGAAATTGTTACTGTTTTTGAGAACAGGTTGTGTGCACCCCAAGCTGGACTTGGACTTGCCGAGTAGGTGAAGAAGACTGATTTCTACTGTGCAGCCGCCATCCCCTGAGTGCTGGGATTGCAGGCATGCACTGCCAAGCCTGACTTTATGTGGTGCTGAGGATGGGACCCAGGACTCTCCACATGCTGGGTGAGCACTCTACCAACCGAGTTACCTACTCAGCTCCCACTTTTATATTTGAAATTTAAAACTAAGACGGATGCTAAGTTCACTGATATTGGACCGACCGATGAACCCTCTGTGTTAATTACTTTTCTTGCTGTTGTGAAAGCATTTGTTGTGTCTCATGGTTTGAAGGGACGCAGTCCATCATGCGGGGAAGGCATGGCAAGCCACAGCTGTGAAGCGGCTGCATCCTGTAGCCACCGCTGGGAGGAGGCAGAGAGCAAGAATGCTGCTTCTCAGCTGCCGTTCTCCTCTTTATTTGTTCTGAGACCCCAGTCCATGGAATGGTGCCACCCACGATCACTGTGGGTTTTTCCGCCTTCAACTAACCCGGTCTAGAAACTTCTTTATAAACCTGCCTGAAGGTTTGTCTCCTAGATGACCCTAGACCCTGTTAGGTGGAAAGTCAACAAATGCAGAACAGTCTCTAGGTCAGGTGTCAAGCGACTGGCCCTGTTTAGTTCAGAGGTCCTGTGAGAGCGTCACGATGCAGGCAACTTCCAAGGGGCGTTTCTGGCCTTCTCACCCTCAGTGCACATGCCCAGTGATAAGAACTTATACATTAGATGGTCTAGTTAGTGTAGAAAGTCTGCTGGTTTGTCAATTGTTTTTGAGACGGGGCCTCAGGTCACCTAGGCTGTCCTCAAGGTCATGATGTAGCCAAGGATGACCTTGAACTCCTGATCCTCTGGCCTCTGCTTGTGCAGTGCTTAGATTACAGCTGTGTGTCTCCCATGCTTGGGTCTGACAGTCTGTCTCTCCAGCCTCTGTTCCATGTTTTGTAAAACCTCAAGTACTGTTTTTGCTTGATATTTTCAGTTATGAATCTTCACATGTATAAATGCTGAATTTATAGTTTCTTTTGAATTCTGTTCCTAGTCTATATTCCACATATCCATATAGCAATCTAGCCTAAAAATCACAACAGAGTAACCAATTTTAGATTGCAGACTCCCTAAATTGTCTTTCTAAACTAAATGTGCAAAGATACTCCACTTTTGTGTTTGCTGCATGGAGCTTTAAACTCTTGTATATGAGATCTATTTTTAACAAAGCTAACCCCCTCAAAATGTGCATGCAGGGATTGGTGTTCAGAAAAGGCCATGGATCGCTTCTCGGCCTTTTGGCTAAGATCAAGTGCAGAAAAGCCATGGAACAGAAAGACCTTGGCCAGCAAATAAGGACGTAATACATGATCCATTTCTCCTGCCGGAGTGTAAGAATTTAATTGATAATGTTACAAAATGCATGGAAATAGAAGGTGAGGTGGCCTAATTTAGTCTATAGAGAAACTAAGATATTGATTCGCATTATAACAGAGTGGGAATTGAACATTCTGCCTTAAGACACTGGCTAAATACAGAATGCCATTTTGACACTAAGTATCTAGAACACAAATGAAGACACATGTTACCACTACTCTCGCAATGTTTGAAGACACTTTCACCTCCGGATTTCACAAGGTTTCCCTAAAAGTGAATAAAATTAATGAGCATCTTATTTAGCATTTCTGATTTAGTCATAGAAAGCAACGACTATTTATCTTGCCAACAAAATGGCTGAAATGATACACCTGTTTTAGTCAGGTTCTCTAGAGGAACAGAATTAAGGAAATATATATTATCTCTAAAATACTGAGATCCTAGTCGCACTTGAGATGCGGACAGTCCCCAACTGGGTTCTGGAGGTGGGTCCTCCACAGTAGCTGGGCAACAACCAGTCCATATGGCAAGGGCCTCCGTGGTCCCAATCTGGCACTGGAAGCCCAGTAAACTCCGGGAGTCACTGGCCCCTATTCCATGAAAGCTCAGAAATGCTGGTTCTGACACCGGCCAAGGAGCAGGCAGCAGCTGCAGGGCACATGAACAGGGCAGCAGGAGGGACGCAAGCAATCAGAAGGTGAGGCGATCTTCCTTCTGCCCTAGCCCTTCCATCTGGGCTGCCACCCACTTGAGGAGGCGCCTTCCCCCACTGATCAAGGTAATCAGGACAGTTCTGCAGGCGAGACTCTCTGCTCAGGTGGTTCTCATTTGTGGCAAGTTCACATTAAACCGGCTGTCATAACACTTACTATAGCTGTGAACCCACCGGCAGGGGCGTTAAGTGATGTGGACGTTCCTGAGGGCCCGAGAGCCGTTCCTTAGAACACACTTCCTGTATGGGATCTGCGGGAAGCATCAGTGTTTTCACCCAGGGCGAATCTTGCTGCATTTGTCTGACTCCGCCCCTCGTACTTTCCCACGCGCTTTTATAAAATCATCGCTTGGATTCTTACACTCCAGCAGGAGAAATGGATCACGTGTCACGTCCTGATTTGCTGGCCTAGGTCTTTCTGGTCCATGGACTTTTCTGAACAGGAATCCCTGCATGCACATTTGGAGGGGTTAGCATTGTTAAAAATAGATCACATACACATGAATTTAAACCTCCATGTGGCAAACGCAAGTGGTGTGTTTGGTTTAGAAAGGCAGTTTAGGGAGTCTACAGTCTAAAATTGGTTACTCCATTGTGATTTTTAGACTAGATTACTACATGGATAAGTGGAATATAGAATAGGAACAGAATTCAAAATAAAATATGAACTAATCATTATATATATTTATGTGTATATTATGTATACATATGAGAATGCCTTTAAGACTAAAGAAAAAACAGTAGTTGCTGTTTAAAAAAGTGGAACATAGGCTGTAGAGATGGCTCAGTGGTTAACAGCATTGGATCTCTTTCACAGGGCCTGGGTGGAGTTCCCTGTATCCCTTCCCCCAGGGATTCATAACTGCCTATAACTCCAGTTCCAGGGGATCTGGTGCCCTCTTCAGGATACACAGACACCAGGACTATATACACGCTCATAATAAGAATAAATAAATTACACAGGAAAAAAAAGAATGTAAGTCAGGGCTGGGCATGGCTCATGCCTATAATCCCAGTGGTCGGCAGGCAGAGACAGCAGGATCAGGAGTTCGAGGCCAGTCTTTGGTATACAGTAAGTCTGAGGTCAGCTTGTACTATATGAAAATCTATTTCAAAATAACAATAACAACAACAACAACAGTAATAACAATAATGATAATAAAGAATTATAGAATATGAGCCCAGATAACATGTCTTTCAAAAACATATAACTTCTTAATTAAAACAATATTTCATAGAAAAATTTTGTGTATTATCCAAGTTGAACTGCCTAGAGTTAAAAAAAAAAGTCAAAGATGGATTTTAGCAACAACATAACTCCAATTCATCTATTCTATCCTTCATCAACACAAAAGCAAGGCTGAAGTCATGTGTGTACAAAATGCTTAATGATTAGGGCCAGGAGTATGTGTAGCTCGGTGACGGCATGCTTGCCTCAAATACGTGAGGCCTTGAGTTTTGACTCCGGGAAAACACTAACCAACCAACCAAGCGAGCATCAAGCCCTACAAAACAAAGTGCTAAAAGATGTCACTAGCATGGTTACTGTAACAAAAATTAAAATTTCTAGTAAAGCTGTAAGTATTAAAATACACGTGAAATCTCTCAGAGTGCGAGACTGATGGTACTAGACTTCAAGCGAACTGAACTTGTAGACTAGACGTTGATCACTGTCATAAAGAGTCGGAGAAAATCAGCTTATAAATTATTCAAGCTGATTTGGGCTTACAGCTTCGGAGGTTCCAGTCCACGATACGTTGGCTCATTGCTTTGGGGCCTATAGTGAGGAGGCATATCAGCTGGGGGGCACTGGGCAGAGGAAGATGGCTCACCTCAGGGCCAGGAGGACACAGAAGAGGGCTGGGGTCCCACAGATCCTTCCTCAGTGACCCATGGGCCCCCCTAAAAGCTCCAGGGTACTTGACCATAACACCAGTGACACAAGATCCTCAGAGGACACTCAAGATCCCAACCTCAGCAACTGATACCCATTTTCCTTCAAAAGAAAGACAAAATGCCTTTTCCTGTCGAATTAACAATGTAACAAATGTAACTTCCTATTAATATGTCTCATTAATTGCTACCTGTTGTGGTTGTGGGAAGCAGGGAGATTCTTGTGCACACAGCTAAGCACTAGGGGTACCAGGAATGTTAAACACACAGAATTGTCTCTTCAAGAGGAGGAATGTGTAACCTGTCTTTTGCCTAGAGGCCTGGAGGCAGATGTGGATAACTGCCTGGTGATGAGACCACACTGGATCCTCCCCCAGACCCTTATCATGAGCGTGTCAATGTACAGGACCCATCTTTATGGAAGATGCCACATGTACTTTACAAAGAGTTTCAATGTAGTCATGACTTAAGCTTTATTTTGCACATTAATATCACCAAGAAACTTTTTGCTTAAATACAACTAAAATAAACTACTTGGCATCTGACTATCAAAGTTTGACTATTAGCTACTGAGTTGTGTTAACTGGACTTCCATCTTGTCTCAAGTGGATCAACACTCTGCTGAGTGTGGTGGTCTCAGACACCCCCACAGCCTGTCGGATAATACAAACTTAAACGTGTGTTTAATCTACTCATTCAACGTGTTTTTCAACAATAAGAAAGGTGTTGTTGGGGGTTTTTACTCTTTTCTGGAAGGCCCCCCACCCAGCTCCAAAATATACACACAGAGTCTTATTATTATTTACGAATGCCTGGCCTTAGCTTGGCTTGGTTTCTAGCCAACTCTCCTTATCTTAAATTATGCCATCTACCTTTTGCCTCTGGGCTTTTCCCATTCTCTTCTGTAAATCTTACTCTTACTCGTGGCTTGCCGGCTGTGTAGCTGGGTGGCTGACCCCCGGAGTCCTCTTTTCTGGCTCCTTCTTGATCCTTTCCTCCCAGATTTCTCCTTCTATATAGTCTCTCTGCCTGCCAGCCCCGCCTATCCTTTCTCCTGCCTTGCCATTGGCCCGTTCAGTTCTTTATTAGACCATCAGGTGTTTTAGACAGGCACAGTAACACAGCTTCACAGAGTTAAACAAATGCAACATAAACAAAAGTAACACACTTTAAAATATTCTACTACAGAAAGGGAGTATGCACATTTTCAAGGAAATGATTTTGTTGTTGCTATTTTGAAGCAGGGTCTCATGTAGCCCAAGCTGGCCCCAAAATTCATTATATGTAGCCACGGATGACCTTATACTCCTGATTCTTCTGCTTCTGTCTCCCAAGTGCTGGAGTTCTAGGTATGCTCCATCAAGCCCAGATTTTAAGGAAGTGAAATTTGAAGAGGACATGGAAATACGTAGATGTCTGGGTGCTGGGGATGTAGCTCAGAGGTAAACTGTTCGCCTCATGTGCAAAGTCCTGGTTTTAACCACTAATACCACAAAACAAAGTATGTGGGAACATCCCATGTGTGTGTGATGCATGTGAAGATACCCAGGCCAGGAAGCATTTGCTGCTCATCTGTGGGGACCAAGGTCAACATCCTGCTGTCAGCTCCTTCTGGGTCACCTGAGCTGCAGCGTTTGCGCCCCTCCATTGAAGCAAGGTGTTCCTGGGATGCAAGGCTGTAACAGCCCTTCTTGGCCAGAGACACACTAGCTCCAGACTGGAGGAAGGTAGTCTGCCATCACTGGCCCAACACCCTTCTGCTTCTTTTTCTCTTTTCCACTCATTTCCACCTTCTTTGCAGACTTTGGTCCCCAAAACACATCTTTCCAATAAACACAACTGTGGTGGTATTGTGTTCCCCAAAATATTGTGTACCTTAATAAATTTATCTGGGGTCAGAGAACAGAAAAGCCACTAGTTAGGCAGTGATAGCACACACCTTTAATCCTAGCATTCCAGAGGCAGAAATCCATCTGGGATCTCTGAGTTCAAGGCCACATTGGAAACAGCCAGGCGTGGTGACTCACGCCTTTAATCCCAGAAAGCAAGCCTTTAATCCTAGGGAGTGATGGTAGAAAGCAGAAAGGTATATAAGGCGTGAGGACCAGAAACTAGAGGCATTTGGCTGGTTAAGCATGTGGCTGGTTAAGCTTCAGGCTTTCGAGCAGCAGTTCAGCTGAGACCCATTCCAGATGAGGACTCAGAGGCCTCCAGTCTGAGGAGACAAGACCAGCTGAGGATCTGGCCAGGTGAGGTTAGCTGTGGCTTGTTCTGTCTCTCTGATCTACCAGCATTGACCCCAATAACTGGCTCCGAGTTTGATTTTATTAATAAGAACTTTTAAGATTCCTGCTACACATAACAATATCTACCTTCTGAAAATTTAAGTTGCAAAACATATCACGTTATACAATTCTGTGCACTTAAACCTTTGGAAATGGATTTTCTTAACTTGCTTAAAAGTGTTCCATCTGAAGAGTCCCAGTGACTTTGAACTAATTTCTTTAAAAAAAAAAACCCTATAAAAATTAATAAGAGATTACTAAGGTATTTTAAAATTAAAACCATGAAGCTCAAAATGAACTCCCAATTTCAACAATTTCTTCTCTAAAGAGTAGATTAAACTGAAATTATTCTAGCAAGTAGTTAATGATGTAGTTTTTGTATTAAGATGCATTGGAAGGTGCTGTACATTCTTCAGATAGAAAGTGCATGTAACTAGCTGGATAAAATGAAATTAGATCAAAATTGCCAGATTACTATATTAAAAAATATTAGAATAAAATAGTCATGAAGGTCTTTCCAGAAATGTTGCTCTCACCAAAAAAATGTAACTACTGCTGCCATGTGCCAGGGTTTGTATCCTTCAGATTAGGAAACATGATTCCCAAAGTTTGAGAATTTGAGGCAACCCCATGGGAGGTGATCATGACATGAGGATGGAACACCCATGACTGGGATCGGTGAGCTTCTGAAAGAGGGCCTAGAGCACTTTAGTCCCTGCCTTCATCTGAGGACACAGCACAAAAGACCGGTGAACCCGGTCGCAGTCACTGACAGTACGTGGATCTGGGTTTCTGGGCCTGTGCAATATAAATCTCTCTTGTTTGAAATTCACCTAATTGTTGTGAAATATTATTTTAAGGTGTGTTACTTTTGTTTATGTTGCATTTGTTTAACTCTGTGAAGCTGTGTTACTGTGCCTGTTTAAAACACCTGATAGTCTAATAAAGATCTGAACAGCCAATAGCAAGGCAGGAGAAAGGATAGGCGGGGCTGGCCAGTAGAGTGAATATATAGAAGAAGAAATCTGGGAGGAAAGAAAAGAAGTAGTCAGAGAAAGAGGACTCCAGGGGCCAGCCACCTAGCCACACAGCCAGCCATGGAGTAAGAGTGAAAGTAAAATACACAGAAGTAAGAAAAGGAAAAAGCCCAGAGGCAAAAGGTAGATGGGATAATTTAAGTTAGGAAAAGCGGGCAAGAAACAAGCCAAGCTAAGGCCGGGCATTTATAAGTAATAATAAGCTTCTGTGTATTTATTTGGGAGGTGAGTGGTGGGCCCCCCAAAACAGTAAAGAGAAAAAACAACCAATAACACCTAATCTGAATGCTGTGGAATAACCCCTCTGCATGCTGTGAATATGCTTTATTGCCATTGGTTAATAAAGAAACTGCTTTGACTAATGCAAGGCAAGATAGAGCCAGGCAAGAAATCCAAGCAGAGATACAGGGAGAAGAAGGGCAGAGTCAGAGAGATGCTAGCAAGCAGCTGGAACAACAAGATGTACTAGAGAACAGGTAACTCCATGAAGCCACGTGGCAAAATATAGATGAATAGAAATGGGTTAATTTAAGTTGTAAGAGCTAGTTAGTAATAAGCCTGAACAACAGGCCAAATGGTTTGTAATGAATATTAAGCCTCTGAGTGATTATTTTATTTTATTTTATTTTATTGTTTGGTTTTTTGAGACAGGGTTTCTCTGTGTAGCTTTGCGCCTTTCCTGGAACTCACTCTGTAACCCAGGCTGGCCTCAAACTCACAGAGATCCACCTGGCTCTGCCTCCCGAGTGCTGGGATTAAAGGCGTGCGCCACCACTGCCCGGCATGAGTGATTATTTTAAAAGTGGCCGGGCAGGACAAAAAAGCATCCATTTACAGAAGTGTTTCATTTGCTTGTTGTTATAGCAACCTCAGTGGACTGACATACTATAAGTTAAAAAAAGTATGCTTAATAACCGACATCCAGCATATGTTCTCAAATATACCATTTATCTTGAAGTATATTTTGTTGTCATGCATATAATTGAAATGCGAATACTTCAGGGTGCTGTAGTTATTCAAAGAACGTCCACAGGTATGATAACAGTACTCACTTCTGCCATCGCACCATAAAAACAGCCTCATAAAATGAAAGAAGAGCTGAGCTGGCTGTGTCCAGCAAAACATCAGGGCAGAAACAGACAGTTGGCTGCATCTGGCACTTTATCAGTTTTCCAACCCCTGTTCCAAGCCACATCTGAGTAAGGAAGGCAGACTAGAACACAGTGTAAGCACCAAAGGTAACATTTCCAGGTCTTTCTCTCTCCCTTCCTTATCCTCTGCACAGGACACTTTATTGCTAAGTGGTAAAGCCCTGTGGTGGCAGGGATTGTGGAGGGAAGCTCCATTGTCCATTCAACAAGATTTATCAATGTTTGTCACTGTTGTTCATACCCTTTACTCTTACTTTCTTCCTTTCTCTATTTTTTTTAAAAATGGGGCATGTGTGTATGTGGCGTATGTAGAAGTATCTGTCTTATTAAATAAGAAACACAGAGCCAATGTAAAGATAAAAGCCCAAGAGGTCAGAGCTAAGAGCCTTACCCTTCCTGCTTCAGCGATTCTCTTCAGCCAAGAGAAACCTACTTCCTGTGTGTTTAGACTTTCTGTTCTGCCTTCTCATTGGTTGTAAACCCAACCACATGACCGCCTCGTCACTGCCTGTCTGCACAGACCTCCAGGTCTTCTATGGTTGGTATTGAGATTAAAGGCGTGTGTCTCCAATGCTGGCTGTATCCTTGAACACCCAGAGATCCACCTAGCTCTGTCTACCAAGTGCTGGGATTAAAGGCGTGCACCACGAATGCCCAGCTCCACTATGGCTTACTATTAGCTCTGACCCGCAAGGCAGCTTTATTTATTAACATACAAATAAAATCACATTTCAGTACAAATAAAATATCTCCGTAGGTGTATGTACGCTCATGCCAGCATGTGTGGAGCTCAGAGGAAGTGCAGTCTCTGTCTCTCCCTCTGTCTGTCTGTCCCCCACCTTTCCTTCCTCCCCCTCCAACTCCTTCTGTCTGTTTCTCTGTCTCTCTGTCTCTTTGTCTCTATCTGTCTCTCTCTGTCTGTCCCCCACCTTTCCTTCCTCCCCCTCCAACTCCTTCTGTCTGTTTCTCTGTCTCTCTGTCTCTATCTGTCTCTCTCTTTCTGTCTGTCCCCCACCTTTCCTTCCTCCCCCTCCATCTCCTTCTGTCTGTTTCTCTGTCTCTTTGTCTCTATCTCTCTGTCTCTGTCTGTCTGTCTGTCTGTCTGTCTGTCTGTCTGTCTCTGCCTTATTCTCTAGAGACCAGGTCTTTTGCTGATCCAGAAGGTCATGTTTTCGTTGGCTGGCTGACCAATGAGATCCCAAGATCTGCTTTGCTCTGACCTCCAGCAGCACACATGTGCAATCATGCCTGGTGTTACAGGGGCGCCTGTCACTCAGGATTCAAACTCAGGTCCTAAAGCAAGTGCTGCACCTACCAGCCGGGCTGTCTCCTGCCTTCTCCATATACACTAAAGATTCTTCTCCTGTTAGGTCTTTTTGTCCACAAATAGTTTTATACCACTAAGAAGCAAGCGTTTCTTTTAATATAAACATAGTCATTATTATATAAAATATAATTATTTCCTTAATATCATTTAATAGATAACCTACATTTAAATTTCCCCCAATTGTACAAAAAATGTCTTTTCATGGCTGTTTATTTGAATCAGGAGGCAAACAAAATTCACACATGACATGCTGATAGGGTGCATGAGAAATTCACACTTACATTATGTGCTCTCATTTAGTCTAAATAGTCTCATTTCTCTTCTTTTTAAATTTAGCATTGAGTTATTAGAAAAACTGGGTCATGCATCTTCAGAAATATCTGACAGTACTGTTGTCCAGTTGTTTCCATGGAGTTCTGTTTAACTTGTCCCCCCACACCTGTCCCCCCCCCACCTGTCCCCCTCTGACCCGTCTTCCTCTCCATTTCTTAGCTAGAACACACTGAAAGCTTTATTTAGATACCATTTTTACCTTTTAACTTGATGAAATATCAGTGTGATGTTTTCCATACTGCATGTTCCTAATGGCTCACAGCATGGATCGACAATTTTCATCATTGGTCATGTTTTTGTTTTGTTTTACTTTGTTTCTATGTAGCCATGGCTGTCCTGGAGCTTGCTATGTAGGTCAGGCTGGCTTTGAACTCATAGAGATCCACCTACCTCTGCCCCCCCACCCCCCACCCCCCGCCCAGTGCTAGAACTATTTGGTCAGGTTTTGTCACCTTGTTCTGGTGGTGGCACATTGGCCCTCCTCCTACTAAAGTTTCTCACTTAGTTTTTTCTTAATAGTCCATGTTTGTTCTGTCATGGCTTTACCATCCATCTGATACAGTTTTCCTCTAACAACTTTCTTAAAATGACTGGTATTAAGCTATGGCTTGAATGCCCATGTCTCCCATCCCCCAAATTCATGTTAAAATATGATCCTCAATGCAACAGTGGTAAGAGATGAGACCTATAGGAGCCAGTTGACTAACAAGGGCCACCCTGGGCCACATAGCAGGTTCAAAGCCAGCTCAGACCTACAGAATAAGACTGCATATTAAACAAAGAAACCTAAATTATAATATGACATTATTTTTGGTTGTTTCTTTTAGATCTTTTCAGTAAACTGTGAAAAGGAATGTGTTTACAATTTTAGTTTCTTTGATATATATATAATTTTTTAATCTCAGGGCTTGCTACATCCCCAAGACTGTCATACTTCTTGTATAACCCAAACTGGTCTTGAACTCTTGATTTCACAAGTGTGGGGGTTACAAGCACGTGCCACCACATTTGGCGTAAAGCTTCACTTCTTATTATAGACAATTTTCAATGTGCAAAAATAGAGAACCACATAACGAATCCCTCATGTGCTATCTCCCAGTTTCACAGATAGAAATGTTTTTGCTCATCTTATTTTATCTTTTTCTCACATTTTCTATGAAAAGTTCTTACAAATTCATGACAGAACAGACATCAAGGAATAGAAACTGGAAATCCATAAACTAAGAACCATAAATGATCAAAAACTCGAGAGACACTCAAACTACATAGCAGGTTTGTTTTTAAAATTAAAATCTTAAAGTGAGTCTCTCTGTTGAGTTATAGAAAAATGGAATTTTCCTGTACTACTAAAGGGAGCGTTAAGTCGATGAAAGCTTTCTGGGCATCACACACACTAAAAAACATTCTTCTCTGATGGAAATATGTTGGTTCTACAGTGCAGTCATGGGAGTAACAGATATTTACTGTTCTCTCTCTCCGGAGAGGTTTCCAGGGAGGCTAATCTACACTATAAGCCATCAATATCAGGAGGAGGCATGCCAATGTTGTAAAGGTAAGGCCTGGAACTCACTTCCACTCATATGCTGCTGTAGGTGAAAGCTTAGTTACAAGGGCAGATTACGAAGCCTATATTTCGGAAGAAGGAAAGTTTTTATTGGATAACTAGTAGTCTCTACAATCCACATACCTTCGATATTCCTTCTAAGAATTTCATTTATAAATTTGTCAACATAATAAAATATTGAGTCACCCAAACTCAAGTAAAAAGATGTGTTTGGCTGAAGAATCATAGTAGGCAAACAATTTTATGTATTCTGAATCTGTGGTGCTGATCCAAGTTCACCGAATCGGCTGAAGGTCTACCACATGGTCTGCTTGGTGCTGTTGCTGTAAGTGCCAAACGCCATGGCTATCTTAAAAGTTTTCTTCTGTAGCTTAATTTTATCATCTAGTTAATATCCGATTCAAAGCCCACTGTACCACCACCACCCCACCACCACCTCCACTTCCACTACCATCACCATCATCTCCACCACCACCACCACCACCACCACCACCACCACCACCCCACCACCATCACCACCACCACCACCACCACCCCACCACTACCACCACCCCTCCCACCTGCCTCCTTATCCCTAAGTTGTGCAGTTAAGATCGTGAATCGAATTAGATTTAGAGATGTTCAGTATATCAATGCTTTCAATAAGCCCATGAAATACGGGCCCTCTGGCTCCGGTGTGGTAAGTTATCAGTTACTGTGTCCTAGGTTCTGTCTGACTTTCTCATGAGAGTGACTCCCAGGACTGGGGACAAGCTGATATGCCAGTGAATGTTCAATTGCTGATTTTCATAAAAAAAAAATACAAACTCAACATTCACTGTAGCCAGTTTAGAAAGAAGAGATGAACAGGATGGAAGATGAATAGGATGGAGAAAGTGAAAACTAACTATTTACCCTCCAGCCAGAGATCCCCACTGTTATCAGTTGAATAAACTTTTCTACACTTTCGTGATTTTCAAAGTTTGTTTTGTGGTACCATTTTATACAGAGCTTTAGTTCTCAGATAACACATAACTTTTAGTTAGAATCATTGAGTTTGAAGACACAGGAAATAGTCAAAGCATCTCAGACCAACAATAGGATTTATGTGGGAATCCTGGGGGATGAACGTTAAGCAGACCTTGCATCATCTTGTATACCCAGTGTCAATGCGATAAAACTAGACTTTCTGTGTCTTAGATCAAGCTAATGGGAGAATCTTAATTAAAATTACCCTTGACTGAAAAGCTACAATGACTCCAGCAGCATCAACTGGTGGGAGAATGGTTACCTCAGTCAACCCTTACGTAAACCCAATAATTTAAATCTAAAATAGTTATGAGAAACCAAACATTTCTACTATAGTTTTGAATCATTTCTTTTTTTCTTTTGAGACAGGGTCTCAAACAGCCTATGGTGGCGACCTCATGACCTTGAACTTCTGAGGGCCCTGCCTACGAAAGCCTGTGCCATCATCCGCTCAGTTTACAGTGACCCATTCACATTATCATTTCTTTCATCTTCTGGGGATAAAGTTTGAGGTCTTGTACTTGACAAGCACGTCCACCTCTGAGCTGTTCCCTCTGCCTCTGTGACATCAAGAAAAAGCTTGGGAGCCAGGCAATGGTTACTGGGGACCTCTGGAAGGCCAGGTTTGCTGTCAACTTCAGCAAGGCTGCCAAGATTCTTCCATCCCTGGCAGTTGACATTCAACATCTCAAGCCCTGTAAGAACCCTGCTGACCACTGCTGTACGGCTTCCCATGTGATCTGCTCTAGATTGTACCGTCTGGCAAGTTTCTGGGCCTGACAGGTCAGGTGCTGCTAAGCCGGTGCCTACTCTCTCCCAAAAGGCATTAATCCGCCAGTGGCTGGGACTGAGGGTAGGTTTCTTCTGTGAGTCAGTTCCTTCCTTTATTCTCTCTTCTTTTATAACAGAAAAAATAGTTGTTGTTTATCGTATTTTGTTGTGTTTTGCACCAGTTATTTCTGTATTACTTAGAATTGTAATATATCCCTTTTTTTTATAATTGTTAGTGTACATTCCTTTATGCTTCAGTTTTCTGACCCAATGTTCCAGATGTTCTGAGATACAACTTGAAGTTGGTTTAAGTTTACTGATCTGGTATGGAGATGGAATTAAATAATTTTAATAGAATTTTAGTCACAAAATGTGGTAACTATCAGGCAATTGCAGTGAGAAGATGATGGAATTGAATTACATTGTTATCTAAATGAAGGACGGCCCACTCTCTCACCTCAGCAGCTCTGATGACTGGTTTGCTCTAAACAAATTTGGAGAATCACTCAAACTGATAGAAAAAAGAGGCTGCTCAAGTCTTTGGATATAGACTATTAATAAGAACATAGACTATTAGGGACAATTACTTGTAGGCTTTTAATAATGGTCCAACTTAAGTCATCTTCCTTTTATTAAAACAAGCAAATCATCATTTGTTTTGTTTCTACTGTTCAGGGTTACAATATTGACACCAGGGTTGGATGTGCGCCTTAGTGGGCAGAGTGTTTGCTTTGCAAACAGAAGAGCCTTAGTTCCTACGTTCAGATTTTTTTATTTTTATTTTTGGAGACAGTCTAGTCTCACTATGACTAGAGAGAAAGAGCAAACAGTGAGTGAAGGCAAGTGTAGTTGACTACTGGTGCCCATGGGACACTTGTTCCAGGACACCAAGGATGTCAAAACCTGAGAATGCTCAAGTCCCTTATAGAAAATGATTTAATAGTGCACAGAACTAGGCACATCTTTCCATGTAATTCAAGCCACCTCTAGATTACCTAAAACAGCTAATATAATAAAGGCCATGAGAATATTTGTTGTACTTTTTTATTTAGGGGGAAAATGACATGAAAAAGTCTATATAGGCTTAGTATAGATGTCAATTTTTCTGCAAATGTTTTCAGTCCTTGGTTGGTAGAATCCAAAGATGTGGAGCTGTGAGTCCAGAGCCCTGACTCTCCTCTCTCTTTCTTCACTGAGGGGGGCCCCCTCTGCTCTCTTCCCTGAGGGTCCGCTCTGCTCTCTTCCCTGAGGGTCCGCTCTGCTCTCTTCCCTGAGGGTCCCCTTTCATGCCGCCTCTCGGTTCTCCTGCTGCTGCTTCCTGAGGGCTTTCTCTTTGAAGAGGGGACAGCGGATCTGTTCTCCTCAGCTGCACTCCAGTTGCCGGGTTCCTTTCCCGAAGGAGCTCTACCTACAACGCTGTTTCCTTCCTGAAGTTGCCTCAGCACAGGAATATTTTACCTCTCCTGGCTTTTTCTAAAAATTGATCTATTCTCAGCATGAAGAATTTAGATTTTCTATTAACATAATTCCAGTACTGAGCTTGAGTGCTATTATCGAAGTGCTAAGGGAACAAGCTCCTGGAAGGCAGAGGCGATGCATTATTTATGTAAGTATTTAATAATGCTGGGTTGAGTTAGGAACAAGGCAATGTTTTAAGCCTGGTGACTGACAGGGAATGCATTATTTCCCCTGGTAGTAAGAAGCGAATGTCAGTTCATCCTCTCCACCCCCACCCCCCAAATATTAACTTCATGCAACACATACAATGTATTTCCCAAGACAGGGATCTGGGAATCAAAGCTCTGCTTTCTTGTCAAATCTAATTTTTCAGTATGTCCAGTTAATCCTACCTCACAGCTATCTCATACCCCTACCTTCTTTTTTTCCCTCTCAAGCCCATGCTCTAAGACCAGTGGGATACATGCAAAGCTCTGTAGTGTTGCATTTCATATACGTTGTCTTCTGACACTTGCCTTCTTTTGGGCTTCATTCGTGTTCACGAAAATGGAGTTCTCAGGCTTCCTTCTCTAGGGCGTATAACTGACCAGTGGCTGCAGATGTTGGCTTTCTGGACATGCGCTTATGTTCACACTGATGCCATGATCTCCAACAGGCTTCTTTCAGCCCATGAATATGCTAGAGTTTGTGATGCAGGCCCATCCTAAGGAGGTATAGGCTCCTTTAACAGTTAACTCTAGCTTTCTGCTACCCCCCCCCCCCAACTGCTTAACATTTAATACTAGACTCCAAGAGCCCACACAATCTGATTCTGTTTTTTTAAGGGTTTACTTGTTGGTGTATGTCTATGTGCATGTATGTTACATACGTGCAGGTACCCGTGGAAGGCAGAGGAGACTGTCAAATTCTTTGGAGTTGGAGTTACAGGCAGTTGTGAGCTGCATGATGTGGGTTCTGGGAACCAAGCTCTGGAACTCTGGGAGAGCAGAAAGAACTCAGCTATTCCGCTATCTCTCTAGGCCTGAGATTTGTTTCTTAGAACCTCTATTTCTTCCATCTCTGACCTCACTGACCTCTATTCCTAGAACTCTCCAGGCAGGCATGTTTCCACCTCTGCCCTGGAACTCACTTATTATAGATAGCCAGATACATAGCTGCATCCCAGCCTGATTTGAGCCATCTTATTTAAATGTACTCTTTCATATCCACTTCTGTTACTTGATTTTCTCTCCTCAGCTGGAGATACACAGAGATTCATAATATACCACAAAATATACTTATTTGTTTATTATCAGTATCTCCAACCTAGAATGTAAGCTCCATGGGTGTGTTTAGAATTTAGTAGACACTCAAATATTTGTTGACAAGATGAGGAGTGAGATGATGTGTGAGCCTGGATCAAAGTGGAAAACAGTAACCATGTAGATGGGACCAATCTTTGGGAGACCTGAGACTTGACTCCTAGAGAAAACCCTGTTAGATGCTCCACTGGATGCCTGTGTTTGACCACTTCCTGTAGTTTGGAGAAATTCTTGTTGCCATGCAACAAGTGTGAACCTGGGCCTTTGACCATCATGTCTTCTGGGCCCAACTTACTGTGATTTTCTAAGAGATCCAAGCATTTATATTTTAAAATTGAAAAAGATAATTTCCCTTGACCTCATAGCCATAGAAACAAGATTGTTTCAATAGCGATTTTCTTTCTAATTAAGATGACAACATGGGAGTTAAATCTGTTCTTCCACATGTTGATCTTGCCAGTTTCCTTACCTATGCAGTTTTGATTTTAAAATTCATCAGGGCAGAAGGACAGAAATACTCAAGCTATACAATCATCACTGTAGTTGTTAGCGTCTTCTTAGAGGTAGAATTAGCATTGTGGTTGGACACTGTATTTATCTTTATACCCATACACGGCGCTTTTATAATTTTTCATGCTCACCATAAAATGGTGGTGCTGCAATTTGTCATGACAGAAAGATAGACATCTGTACAGTATAATATCTCATCTGTAATAAGCTGAGCTCTGGCCAGAAGCCATGACTTCCAAATGCTGGCAGCAGATGCTGTATGCTAATTTTACTCTTCTTATCATCTGGGCTGAAGATTAGGTTGTAATCCGGAACACGAAGTTCATCTTTGTGGGCACAGCACAGTGTCAATGTGATGAACACTTGGGCAAGATCGAGCTGGAAAAATGTGATGCTGTATCTGTGACATTTTCTCTTAGAGCATATTAACAGCCTGCCCTGCCTATCAGTGTTTTAAACCTCTGCCTGTAAAGCATGCAGCTAATATTTTGGACATTTCTTTGACTTATTATACCTTTGATGATGGAATCCATAAGTCCTAAATGTAAAAATGTTGAGGAACTGTGTCTGAACTTCACAATTTCTGCTATGTGTTTGGTCTGTTTCGGTTTTGGAAGAAGTGAAGTCTTGGCTGTAGTGAAGCTAGTAGGTGAAGACAAATCTATGGCAAATCCGGTGGCGACACGCAGTATAAAATACCAACAGAGTAACATGGAGAGCGGCGAGGACGGTGCAAGTTTCTTGAGCTAAAGTCACCAGAGTGGAGATTTCACAGGTGGAACCAAGGCGGCAGAAATCCAAGGAAGCACACTGTTGTGCTGGATTATGGGCAGCAGTGCTGTAAAACCAGTCTGGAAAGACGGGTAAGGGCCAACTCATGAGGGCCAGCTGGCCAATAGCAAGGCATTTGTCTGTTGTGGAGTATTATTTTAAGATGTGTTACATGTGTTTATGCTGTGGAATATTTTTTTAATGATGCAAAGATGTGTTTCATTCTTTTATGTTGCATTTCTTTAACTCTGTGAAGCTGTGTTACTTTGCCTGTCTAAAACACCTGATGGGCTAATAAAGAGCTGAATGACCAATAGCAAGGCAGGAGAAAGGATAGACAAGGGCTAGCAGGCAAATAGAATAAATAGAAAGAGGACAAAAGAAAGGAGGATAAAAGAAGGGGCCAGCCACACAGCCACACAGCCACACAGCTACCCAGCCAGAAAAGGAGTAAGAAGGAAAGATAGGATATACCAAAATAGAGAAAGGGAAAATCCCAACAGCAAAAGGTAGATGGGATAATTCAAATTTAAAAAGCTGACAAGAAACAAGCCAAGCTAAGGCCAGGCATTCATAAGAAAGACTAAGCCTCTGTGCGATTTATTTGGGAGCTGGGTGGTGGGCCCCCAAAGAGTTAAAGAGTAAAAACAACCAACAACACTTGTCCTTCACTCTAACTTATTGGCACCCACTAGAGAGTTTCAAGCAGGGATAGAGATAGAGGATCTAAGAATTCTAAGATACTTCTGGCTTCATTGGGAAAAGCGAAGGGGCAACATGGGTGCCTAGGAAACCCTTTTTTCTGCATTACCCAGGTGAAAACAGCAGTGTCTGAAACATGAGGGTCAGCATACCTCACTATCCCTGGGAAAAGATGGGATGTTGAGTTTGGTTGTATTTCTTGCCTCTTGAGTGTGTATTAGTTTTGTGCTAAGCCTGTACACACACGTACACATATTGTATCTGAAGTTCTTATGAACATGGGCCTGCCTCTTTGGTGCTGTCACTCATTATTCTCATCTCTGGTCTGCCTGTCTTTGAAGCTTCAAACTCTCCTGTGTTTCATCTGTACACAAAAAACATTCCCCTCATTTCTCTTTTTAAAAATCTGCTGCCAAAGATCTGTTGTGCAGATTAAATCTCATTCTGAATAAGATAAAGGTGAGGCATGAAATGGAACACTTAAAGTTAAATAACAAGGCCAGGTGGTGGCGGCACACACTTTTGACTGAGTTTCAGGACAGCCAGGACTACGCAGAGAAACTCTGTATCAAAAACAAAAACAAACAAACAAAAGTCAATTAACAAACCATGTAAAAGAAAAACCAATGAAATAAAGATCTGGGAAGCTGGCTTAGTGAGTAAGGTGTCCACTGCACAGGCATAATGACCTGTAAAGAGCAGCATGGGGGCATGCACCTGTAACACCAGAGCTGGGAGGGCAGAGGTGGGAAGATCCTATGGTCTTGCTGACCAGCTGGTCTAGCAAATTTGGTGAGCTCCAGGTTCCGTGAGAGACCCTGCTCAAAAAGAAGGTAGGGAAGCAAGTGAGGAAGACACTGCCGCTACAAAGGGACACTTCTTACGGCTTTGTTCCCTGCCTTATTCAGCTGCCTTTCTTATATAGCCCAGGTCCACCTGCCTCGGGACAGACCATCTACAGTAGGCTGGGTACTCCTACATCGATTAGCAATCAAGAAAATGCCTCACAGTCATGCCTACAGACCAATCTGTTGGAGGAAAATTTTCAACTGAGATTCCCTCTCAACAGGTTATGTCAACTTGACAAGAATCAACCAGGGTTATCTTGAATATAGTGATAGCTTACGTAGCAGCTCATATCTGAATATTTCCTGTACTCCTAAGGGCTCTACTTTATTTAGGAAACAGATGGTGCTTGCTGTATTCACAAATAGTCCACATTCTACTCATGGCTTTCGCTGCATATGTGAAAAAGAGGAGTGAAAGATGGGCATTGTCTGTGTCACGTGACACAGCCCCATCGGCTGCTGGTGCTGGAGATGCGCACTGGATGTAATGGTAGTCAATGCATATATTATTGAGTGCCTATGTCCTGCTTGGCTTCACATGAAACAGAGATCTGAGCCAATTACAATCTCATTCTTACTTATATGAACTGAAAAAAGAGAGAATCAGGCAGTTCACTATATTCAGAGGAGTGCTAGAGACCCAATGGCAGCCATGCATGAGGAACTGAGTTCTTTGAAATGTCGACATAATGAGCCAGGAGGATAAGTTATCAGCCGGAAGAAAGTTCTAGAATAAGCTAACTGGTGTGGCTGACTAAAGATAACTACAGATTCTTTGACAATTCTTTTTTGGATGTTTTGTTTTTGTTTTTGATACAGGGTCTCACTGCATAGCTCTGGCTGTCTTGGAACTCATATGTAGGTAGACCAGACTGGCCCCAAACTCCAGAGAACAGCCTGCCTCTGCCCCCTAAGTGCTGGGATTAAAGGCATGTGCTACCACCACCCAGTGACAATTTTTTTTTAATCCAAGTTTAGGTCTATTCCCTTGATGCTCTTCCCTTTAAGTTGGGCAGATTTTTTGTTTGTTTGTTTATATTATTTTGACTATTTTACCAATAGAATACTATGAGTGCGACCCTTACTATTTCAGGATCTAAAGAGACCATTAGTCTTCAACTCCTGGTTCTTTGAATATTGTTCTAAGAAACAAGGCAATATACTAGGCCATGCAGAAAGCTCCTGATGTCACCCATAGGGAGAACTAAAGCCCTTGACTGTCAGCCTGGGCTCAGTGCCTGGCCAACAGCAACACCAGCTTGGTAGCCATGTCTGAGACATCCTGGAGGTGGATCTTCAGCCACAGCTGACATCACACAGAATCAGACGAAGCTAATAACCTTGCCCAAACTGTGGGTTCATGAGGACAATAAATGAGAGTTGTTGATTTAATTTTGTTCCTATTTCTTAATCTTTTACTGTGGCAAATATACATAAAACACCATTTTAGTTTATACCTCCTCTTCCCCACTGGCCTAGCTCACTATGTAGCCCAGACTAGTCAGGAACTCACATACACAGCACAGACTGGCTTCAAACTGAGCTTGTCCTCTCTTGGGCATCTGGCAAGCCCTGGAGTTATAGGTGTTCACTATCACACCTTGCTCTAAACACCTTTCAACATACAGTTCAGTGGCATTTCAGTACACTCACATCACCATGCAGTCACGGCTACCGTTTATTTCTACAACTCTTTTCGTCACACAAAACTGAAGTTCTGTAGCCATTAAACATCTCCCTTCTCCACAGCAGCCACCATTCTTGTTTTCTATCTATATGACTTTGATTAGTCTATGTACCCCATGTATGTAAGTAATATAGTACTTTTTAAAATAATTAGCTTATTTCATTTAAATAAAGCATCTTCATCCATGCAGTGGTATGTGTCAGAATCTCCTTCCTTTTAAAGGTTGCATTGTAGATACACACACACACACACACACACACACACACACACACACACACATAAACACACATTTTCCATATTACCTACATCATCTTGTATTCTATCCAACAGAATAGACAAGTTCCAGTTCTTCCGCATCCCTACCAATGCTTGTCAGTTTTATAGTAACCACCCAAACAAATGCAAAAGAGTGTGTCATTCTGGTCTTGCTTGTTGTCTTCCTGGATAACGGACCCTGAGGATGCTCTCCTGTACTTACTGGCCATTTCTTTACACCACTCTCAAGCTTGTAGATGCAACTACAAACATTTCTCCCATTTCGTTAGCTGACTCTTTTACTCATTGAGTTAGCTCTTTGATGCACAGAACTTTAAACTTTGTTGCCATCCAAACCACCATTTAAAATGTGCTGTTATTGCCTTGTATTTTAGTGTCATGTTCAAGAATGGTTACAAAATCCTGTCAGAAATTTAAAAAACTTCTTTTGGATGTATTGTTTTATGTTATGTGTATGTATGAATACCTAACTGTATATATGTGAATCACATATATGCAGGGGTCTGTGGAAGCCAGAAGAGGGTATCGCATCCCCTGAAACTAGAGTTGTGAGCTGCTGAGCTGGTTGTAAAAGCTGTCTGATGTGGGTGCTGGGAACTGAACCTGGGTCCTCTTGCAAGAACAATCAGGGCTGACCCATCTCTCCAGCCCCCTGTTGGCATTCTTTAAGCATCTGAATTTTTGTTTGGTTTGTCAAATAGAAATAGATTATGAATAATGTGGGAGGAATAGAATGAACATGAGAAAGCAATCGGTGTGCCACCTAAGAATATGTATGTAAAAGGACAGAAGAAAGGTGAGGCTTATGAATATTGTTGGTTCAGTCCACGGTTTCAATGAATGGATGTCTGGGATGTTTCTGCCTTTAAAAATATCATTATGTAGCTGGGTGGTGGTGGTGCATGCCTTTAATCCCAGTACTCAGGAGGCAGAGGCAGGTGGATCTCTGTGAATTCAAGGCCAGCCTGGACTACAGAGTGAGTTCCAGGACAGCTCCAAAGATGCACAGAGAAACCCTGTCTCGAAAAACCAACAAAACAAAACAAAACAAAACAGAACAGAACAAAATCCATATGTACCTTTAAGATAAACCAGAGTGAGTCTCATCCCTTTGTTGCCAGAAGTGGCCAATTCAGTCTGCCATCTTCCTCAGAGCTTTGCCAAGTGAGGGGGAAACTATAAGGCCATACCAAGGCCCCTTAGGGATCTGGGACCAGGGATGCTTTGAACTGAGTTAGCTCGTGATTTGACAATGGTGTGTTGGTCCACCTACTTGTTTGCTTATGAATCACAGTAACTGTGCGCAGAGCTGTCTCTTCCCTGACTACATGTGTTAGTCAGTGTCCCCTCACTACCATAACATACCAGAGACAGCCAAGGCTTATTTTGGCTCACAGTTCTGGAGGGGTCCAGTCTAGGATCAGACAGCCCTGCTGGGTTTAGGGCATGGTGAAGGGAGGTCATGGCCATGGAGGCTCCGTCACCTCAGGGCTGGATGTGGAGAGGAAGAAAAGGAAAGCACTGGGATTCCATCATCCCTCCACACACTCCAGAGACTGGAACACTTCACCCTAAGGCCCCACTTTTCAATATCTTTAATTTCTGATTGCAGCTGCTGGAAGCAAAGTCTTTACCACGTGATCCTGGAGAAAATTTGAGATTTCAACCATATCAACACATGCATTCCAGATTTGGTCGGTAGAATAAGTAATATCCAGTAAAAAATATTTATTTTGCCAAACTCTTCCCGAGTTTTGATCTAGAAAAACTTTCGTTTCTCCTTCTGATCATTCATTTCCTTTGTCTGCCACACCAAAACTGTTGCTTGCTTTCACTACTCCGGTAAAAAGCAGAATGGAACCCCTGAGGATTTATTTCTCTTTCCGAAAACAAAAACAAAAAAATGAGGCTTGGGGATTTAGCTCAGTGGTAGAGGGCTTGCCTAGCAAGCACAAGGCCCTGGGTTCGATCCTCAGTTCAAAAAAAAACCAACCAAACCAACCAAACCAACCAAACAAACAAACCAAAAAAGATGTAGTTGAGAAAAACACCTAGCAGAATTGAAAATTCATTAATTCTACACAGACAGATGTTTCAGAGACTTTAACAATATATGCTCACAAACTCATTTATTTTTAGGCACTTTGCCACTTAAAAAATACACAAAATTTAACTTTGTCTCTGCTTGTGTTAGTCCTTTTTTCTGCACTTGTCCTTGATTTGGGACTTAATTGAAATGTTTTTAACAGTGAGTCTCCAGCTCCTTCTCTACCCAGCTTCTTACCCATGTGGTTTGCAGTCCCCTGTTTGCCTTTATCCCTACCTTTATAGACTCAGTGAGTACTCAGGAGCCCTGGAGTAATTACGGAATGGTAAAGAACCTAGGCACTTAGACAGAATCAGCTATAGCAGAACATGCTCTGAATATTTAAGTTGAGTAGATGAAGGACTGTGAAAGTGTGAAGGAGTTGGACACTGAAGTGTCTCTGAGCACCCAACAGACTTTTTTTTATGGGAACCTTCAGCCACAGTTCCTAATCCTATGTGTAATATTAGCTTTACATAGGGGATCTTTTGAATATCTACCTCAAACCTCTAAGTCAGAATATCTGGGGCTGGGATGCTGTTAAAGACGTTTTAAATTCTCCATTGGTATCTAGCACATACAACTGAACAGGAGAATGGAAACTGTATATGTACATTTGACACATTTTGTATGAAGCCAAGTCCACTCTGAGTGCTTATTAAACATTAAGGATGCTCTATTGGCCTAAGTCTTTGGTAACAGATGAGGCCTCAATTAAGTAGCTAGCCACTCTATTCTAGAGTGCTTTCAGTTTTCAGGTTCACACAGATAAGATGAACAGTATCCATGACAACCGCAGATGTGATTCATCTACTCCCTAGCTTTCGGTTCCTTTGGGACACTCTGTTCCCTAGGTTGACATTTGGGTAAACTCATATACGCTCTCAGCCATCTGGCGTAGCTGGTGATTTGAACACTTCTTCATTTAGCACCTTTTTAACATTATGTTTGTAAGGCTGCATCTTGTGCATTTCAGTTCACATGTACCTTTAAAAATGTCACAATATTTGCCTGGCCATACTAAAATATACTGATGGATGGACTCTTAAAGTATTTATTGGATATTAATTGGATGACTAATACCTCAAGGTTAATGTTTGCCTCCAAGGGTCTTCTATTTCAAGCATGTTGATACCCTAGTTTATATAATTTTATTTTTAATAATTTAGGGTTTTATGTTTGTATATGGTTCTGTTTCAGAATTTTCAAGAATTTAAGAATATGATCTATTATCTGTATACCTACCTAATATCTCTGTCTTCTATCATCTATCTATCTATCTATCTATCTATCTATCTATCTATCTATCTATCTATCATCTATCTGTCTATCTATCTATCTATCTATCTATCTATCTATCTATCTATCTATCTATCTATAGCTCATGAGTTTATAGAAGTCCATATCTGCATTATGGCTGGTTGAGGTGAGTTCCAGGTGACCCCCTTCCCCAGTTCCAATCTGAGGGCTGTAGCCCAGAGACCAGAGAGATGGAAGGCATTCTGCTTCCTTAGGAAGACTATAAGTTTATTATTAGACTATTGGGCAACTATTACTTCTTCTGCTGATTAGATGAGATCCATTACATTATAAATGGGGATCCACTTATTCAAAGATCACTGACTTAGAAAACACTCTCCACGTTGACCCCAAAACTTAATCACCATAGGTGGTGCATACGTGATGAGGGAGGGTATAGACTGAGGGCTCGCTGTGCTGAGGACATGTGTTACTCGGTTCATGGAGTCTTTGGTCTTACCTAGGGAAGACCGTGGGCACTGCTGCCATTCTCTTCATTGTCCACACAAGGAACGTAAGAACTGTAGATGTTAGGCAGCCTGAGGAGTCACACGGCCAATAGGTTGGTTCTGAGTTTGCACCCAGTTCTTTCTCACTCATAGTCTTTGGACCCAAATTTCAAAGCTTCCCAGTCGTGCTTGGTTTATTACTTTTTTTTTTTTGCAAGTTTTCTTTTTATTGTCCTTTGAGGCTCCCGGAGGGGGAGGGGTGTATATGACACCATGCTGCACCCGAGAAAGCACGATTTCCCACTTTTTGCAATGTTTCATTTCATACTGACTTGAAATGCTCCGGGAACTGCATTCTAACATATTAAACTCAGAGAGAAGATCTGTCTTTTTCCACTGGAAAAATGTCATTAAAACTGAATGTGTCTCTGTGTTTTACTATTTAAAGTGGAAAAGAAGGTTTATAAACTGAAGATTTATAAACTGCCTTGAGACACTCAAGAGGGAGAAAAGTCTCTGAGTGGAAGTATTGTTAAGCTGGCTTAAATAATCGAGTCAATTAACTTGAATCCCTTGGACAATGTAAAATGCTAATATGACTTCTTAGCTTCTTTAATTTAATTGCATGGGTCATATTATGAGAACCAAAGTAACGTTGCTGGCAGAGTCAGGTCTACCATCAGTTAGAATGGGAATCGTGATCTGACCTTTCATGTGAACTGAGGAAAGCGTTCACAAACTGTTCTTCAAAATACCAGTGTTTATCCTGCACAGCCCTGATTCACTTAGCATCAAGTCTAATTAATTATTTAGGCCTGGAAAGTTGGCTGTGCTGCACAGGCATGAGAAACTGAGTCCAGGGCCTCAGCACTCTCATACACATAGTACCTGTAGCCCCAGCACTGGGAGTCAGGGAGATAGACGGGTCTCTCGAACTTTCCGGCTTTGGCTGAAGTGCCAAGCTCCAGGTTCCTTGAAAGACTGTCTCCAAAAATAAGGTGGAGGGTACTAATGTCAACCTGGTCTTCATGCATGTGTGCACATGTACACCTGTTCACATGTATGCCCATACATCCAAACACACACCCATACAATACCCCCTAAGTCAGTTCACTAGTGATCATTTATTCAAATCTTTTACTGAGCATTTTTCTTTAGCTAAAATTTTTTCATACAATGTATTTTAATCACATTATTGCCTCCCCCAATTCCTCCCAGATATCCCTCATCTCTATACTTACCCAACTTTATGTTTTTCTTTCTCTCTTAAAAAAAACACAACTCCTCCCCTATAAGACAAAAAAAAAAGCAAAATTAAAAAGAAGTCCACAAAATACCATTGAGTTCATTTCTTGTTAGCCAACTCCTCCTGGGCATGGGGACTGCCCTGGAGTGTGGTTGATATACCCAGTGACAGACACTCCATTGGAGAAAGCTGATTTTCCAGGTGCTGGAAGCCATCATTTGCAGCCAGCTTCTTGGTTAGGGGTGGGTCCCCATGTTGACTTCTCCTTCTCGGTGCTGGGACCCTGTCTCGCCTGAACCTGTGCAGTTCCTGTGCTTGCTGCCATAGTTGGTGTGAGGTCATGTGTGCACCAGTCCTGTTGTGTCTGGAGGACACTGTTTCCATGCCTCTTAAACTCTTTCCTATCCCTTTCCCTCAGAGATCCCTGAGCCCTGAGGGGAGGGTTTGATGAAGACATCCCATTTATGACTAGGTGCTCCAATGTCTGTTACTGTCCAGCTGTGGGTCTCTGCATTCATTCCCATCTACTGCGAGAAGAAGCTTCTCTGAACTGAGTGGAGCCTTTGTCATGGTGATGGAGAAGTCAGCAACATGGAGTCTGATCTTTTGGAGGACAGATAAGAGCAGAAGCCAAAAGGTAAAAGGGAGGTTTGCATGGGAAGTCACAGCACCTAGTGTGTTCAGTACAGTGACAGGAATGCCACATCAAGAGATAAGCACTCCATCCCTGGGTCAGATACAGCCAAGGAAGAGGTTGGAATCCCAAGATGCAAGTTTCTTCCTTTCTTTTTTTTTTTCTGTTCTTTGCACAAAATGAGATTTCAGTGACACATAGTACTTTATTGTTTTTAGTATTAACACATATTAATTGTACAGATTTGTAAGTTTCACAGCAACATTTCTATGTATCCTGGCTTGGTCATTGCCACCTTCCCTTCTGACCTCTTTTGCGTGCCTCCACTTCCTACCTGGTGCTTTTCCTTCCCTGAAAGTCTTTCCTTCTCATTGTCCTCCTCCTTCATCTTCTCTCTCTCTTTCCTCCTCCTCCTTTTCCTTTTCCTCTCCTCCTCCTCCTCCTCCTCCTCCTCCTCCTCCTCCATCTTCTTCTTTTGCTGCTTCTGCTTCTGCTTTTTTCTCCTTCTCCTCTTCCTTCTCCTCACCAGTTCCTCAGCTGATCCTGTTTCCTCAGACTGGAAGCCTCTGAGTCCTCATCCAGAATGAATCCCATCTGAACTTCCAAGATGCAAGTTTCTAATTTGCCGTATTTTAGAAAAGAAAACACTCAATTAGTCTCTATTTCCCAATAAGACATTGTTCCTTTCCTTCTCCAAAGCCAAGCTCTTGGCGTTGCCCAATTATAAGGAACGATCTGAAAATGCAAGATATCAGGTTAGCTTAATTAAACTTAGTTGCCACTTTGGAAGATAGAAAAATAAAATGCATTAGAAAGGATGTATGAGATACTATCTGTGTGCTATTCGTGATTAACCTCTTGTTCAATTTTCACAGCAGCACTAAGGCTAACCACACCTTACAGACTGGGGAACTTGAGGAGTGTGGCATCTGGTACTGGAGAGCCCCAGGACTCTATCTCAGGCCTCATAGCCTTCAGATCTAGTCATTCTGTTCTCTGTGCATTTCTGCCTCTAAGACATACATAGATTAGCATGGATATGTTGGACATAGTTCTTTCTTCAAATATTTGCACTATAGTCGCATTCTATTTTTTAGTACTCACTCTAACTGTGGTAATATCTAGGTTCTGAAATTGTGAAAAAAAACATTAAATATGTTCCTTTTCTCTCCATTAAGAAAAAAAAACTATTCAATTTCTCTGCTTGAAAGTCTACACAAAATGACTGTTCTGTGCCCACTGGTCCAATAATGCCACGACTGTTATGGGAATAGTCTGCTACTCTCTAATTGGATAAAGGCTCATTCCACAGGTGGGGATTCACACCAGGTCCTATAAACCTGGCCAGAAGTTGCTGCTGTTGTTTTACTAGATGGAATTTCTGTGCACGTTAAATTTCTTCCTACATGTTTACGTTTATTATTGTAGATTAGGGCTGCTGTCAGCTTCGGTCAGAGAAGCTTCCTTTTGCAGTGGGCAGTGGTTACTACAGAGACTCATAACTGAGAATAAATGACTGTCGAATGCTCAGTCTTAAATGGGACAGTCGCATCACCCCTCCAAGGCCGAGAGAGCATCATGGAAGAGGAGGTACGAAGAATGTATGAGACAGAGGAAAGGGTGAAATGTGGTGGGATGCTGTCTTCTAGGCATGCATGGTCACCACACCATTGAACACTCAGTAGCTGAGGTTACCTGCACAAAACCAGGCTCATTCACATCCTCTCAGGGAAGAAAGAGAAGCCCAAGAGACCCTGACCCTCTGTGAGTTTTATTAATTAATGATTGTTGGAGGAGGGAGAGAAAAGTGGTGCAGACACAGGTGGGTTGTCCATGATTCTGTCATTGCTCCTGTAAGAAGCCCTCCAACACACACACACACACACATGCACACACACACACACATGCACACACACACACACACACATGCACACACACACACACATGCACACACACATGCACATGCATGCATAACACAATCACCATATCTATGATTGTTTTGCATTTTTCCTGGGTTACACAGAGTTCTTAGACATCAATACCTCATTAAATTAGCGTCAGATATGGAAACAGTAGAATATAAAATCTAAAGCTTAAGTTCCACCTAACTGGGGAAATCGTTTAATATAGCTGGAATATAACCCACGAGTGCATAGCAACATAAAAATGTGACTGGAAGGTGGGTTGGACTATTTATAATAGGACCCCCCACAAGCCTTGTTAGGGGAGTGATACCGTATCTCACACTCAGACACTGACCTGCCCCAGACACAGTGTCTAGCACGTAGCAGATGCTTATTAAACCTTGAAGAACCACAAACTCTGGCAAGGCAATATAATGTTAATAGTCAGTGCTGAGATTCACAGCAAAATTAATGTCTCAATAGTCTCATTTTTTAGTAGTGAAACTAGTTTGGGGAAGATAATATAGAGGAATATTGGACAATGATTAACTTTACGTTTAGCTATTCATAAAGGAAAAAATAAAGTTTCTGAGGAATTACTGCAGTTATGTAGAGGGAGTGCTTCCATAAATGCTGAGTGGGTGAATGAATGAATGAATGAATGAATGCAAGAATGAATAAAAGAAAGCATGTTGTGTGTGTGTGTGTGTGTGTGTGTGTGTGTCTGTGTGTGCACACACAGGTATATGTGCACACTCATACTTGTTATACTAGCTAATAATAAAAAGGTTAAAAAAAAAAAAAGAACCAAATGAAACTTTAATGTATTCACATCAAACTCCCAAGTTCTGCTTTCAGAGGGATGCAGAATCCAGCACCGCTGACTCTATCTTTATTCTCTGAGTTAAGCCTTTGCCTCCTTACTCAAATCTTGTTCCCTAGTGCAATGTTGTCATAATTCGGGGAAGAAGATCGGAACGGCGATATTAAAGAACAATTAGCATTTAACTGGATGTGAACGCAAGCATGAAACAAAGTCCCCGGGGTGGAAGCCAGCAGGGACACCTTGCTGAAGAGGAGGGAAGCAGTGGGGCAGAACGTGTGTTCAGATTTCAGGCTGCAGGTCTACAAAGCACCACGGAGGCATGCGATAATGGAGGGACTTGTTCAGGGACGTGGGAGAGCTCCTGCGTTGCTTGGCTTGGGGCCGTTTAAAAGCCTTCTCGGGTCTAAAGCTTGAGTAGGTTTATGAGATAATTTCAGCTTCTACGTGTTTCTTCTTGTCCCTCCATATTTGTGTGGTCGTACTCTCTGTGCCCTCCTTCCTCTGTGGGTCTCTCAAGCCAGCTGGCTTTGGAGGTTTACCCTAAGGAGACTGACATGAGGAGTACTTTTTGTAGATTCATTATGAGAATGGTTTTAAAACAACAAAAAGAAGGTAACACTTAAATTCCAATAAGTTACAAGTTTGATTTAGTTACCAATGTATGTGTGTGTGTGTGTGTGTGTGTGTGTGTGTGTGTGTGTGTGTGTGTGTGTGTGTATGTGTGTGTGTGAGACCTCACATTGTCCATTGTCAGGTTAATCGTTTGTGCCTGATTGGTAGCACTTTGTATAGAGTAAAGACTTGTGATTGATGTGTTCTATTAAAACCGTTCAGACTTCCACCACTAACTTTGCACTCTCCCAATCAGCTCCCAGTCACTTCCAGGTCTCTGGGTTTGCAGCACCTTGATAGTGAACTTCCACATACATTTTCCTGCTTGTCCTTTCACTGTTCTTGACCCTCTTTTAAAAACTCGAAGGCTTTAAGCTGTAGAACTTAATACCTCCGCTTGTGTTATCACTGCCTGAGTTATCCTCACTCATTAACTGCTTATCTAAAACACTGTTTGGGCCATTGGGCTTCATCCAAAGGGCTGTTGTAAGTTTCCTGTGAATTAATGCATGCAGGCATGTGTGGCACAGAATTGATGCTTCGCCAATGATATTTACCAAGGACATTTTCCATTGGCATGTTCTCATTGACCTCTTTCGGCCTCTATGGTAAAATCTAGAAACTGTGCAAGAGTTTAGCTTTTTCTAACTATACCAAATTGTGTGACAACAAGTTCCATTATTATTCAGTCATCTGACTCTGGGCCATACGCAGACGTAGTCCATCCCAGTGTCTCTGTGGCACTCATGCTGTCTGCACAGGGGGAACATGAACGACCTTTATTGTCCACCAGTGCCAGCTTCCCTGCTTCAGTGTTTGTTCCTTTTCTTTAATTTTTAAGATTATAATATCGTCACATCACTCCCCTTCACTTTCCTCCATCTGCACCCTCCTGTATACCCCTCCTTTTTCTCTTTCAAATTCACGAACTGTTTTCATTAACTGTTACATGCATATATGTACATGTATACATACATACATACACACACACACACACACACATATATAAAATCTGGTCAGTCTGTATAATGTTACTTGTATGTGTGTCTCTTGGGGCTGACCTTTTGGTTTTGGGTAACCAACTGGTATGCTCTTCCTTAGGGAAGACTTTCTCCCACTCTGAGCATTCCCTAGTTGCTTGTAATTCTTTGTGTGAGACTGAGGTCTCCTGGGATTTCCACTGTCTACTTTACATGTTGATGTTCTTCTTCAGCTCCTGGTTAGATGGTCATGTTAGTGATATTTTATTGGTATAGCACCTGGCATTCCTAGGAGACACAGTCTCATAGCAAATTTACTGATCCTCTGGCTCTTTGTTGTTGTTGTTTGAGACAGGGTTTCTCTGAGTAGCCCTGGATGTCCTGGAACTTCATCTGTAGACCAGGCTGGCCTCGAACTCAGAGGTCTGCCTGATTCTGCCTCCCAAGTGCTGGCATTAAAGACATGCACCACCACTGCCTAAATCCTCTGGCTTTTAAAATCTTTCTGTCCCCTCTGCTGCAATGTTCCCGAGCCCTAGCCAGTGTTTACACCTCTATGTAACTGCCGTCTACTGTTCTGGGTACAGCCATATGTAGTTATGTATGGTTATTGTCACTGGTGTACAGTCATGGGCAGTGCAGTTATGTAGAGGGACAGTCATTGGTGATGAACAAGTTAGGCAAGGCCTGCATTATAAGAAAGGATATACAGTAGCAGAGGAACAGATAACAGTGAAATCAAACAAATGATGAACTTTGTCCAGAGGCCCAGCGAACAGACCACTGGTGCTGTCCCGCCCTAGAAGTGCCTTGTGGAATTCTCCTGTTGTAGAAACTGCTCCCACAGGCACAGTGGCTACAGTCCAGACTTTTGATGGCAGGACCCCAGTCTCTACAACTGCTCTGGATGCTGACTATTCTGTTCCTCTTCAATGCTCTCTGATGTCTCTCAACCATCTCTTGCACCAGAAAAACAGATGCTCACTGCTTAGCCTGTTTCCAGACACAGTGCATCAAAGCTTTGTGTGGATGCATCCAGTCGAGAGATGCTAAGAATGGTGGGAAATAGTTCCATTTTTATTTAAAGCAATTTTTGTCTTGGGAGGGCAAAACTCACAAAGAAAAATGATAAAAAGAAGGCGGCATTTAAAAGATGATGTGAGGTCATGCTTGAGAGGGTCTTCACGTACTGTATCATGAACCTTCACCAAATGTAGTGTCAAGCAATAATTATTACCTGTAGGGATTTTGTCTTCAGGCGTTTAGATGATAAGTGTCACTATCAAAGTTCATCTGTATTTCTAAGTCCATCCATTTTGATGTGACAGTTTCTCTACCTTGTTGTAATACAGGGCTTAACTGAATTTGTGAATATACAAGTTTATCAGCCATTTGCATTTCTTTTGAATAGGCCTTGTCACTGGATGGTAAACTGTTACAGATATGAAATTCAATATACATATTAATATACAAGAGAAGCCTAGTCATTTTACAAAGCTAAGCATTCACAATTTATCTTCATACAGAAAGAAATTTCATGATGTTACTTACTTAATGAGATTTACATACATTATTTTTAAACCATGAGGAAATCTGGCAAAGAACAGTTACTACAACAATATAGTTCCCAGCCTTAATGACTATAAATACTTAAAAGAGCAACTTGATAGAGCTTGGAAAAAACCAATAAGAGCTTTGCTTTGCTTCACTATTGATTTTTAAAAACTCCTCTACTGAGGTGTAAGTTAGAGAAAATAAAATACATTGTTTTTCACATTTGAATATTTTTGACAAATATATCTACCCAAATAATCATCAACCATAATAAAAATATGTGGCATTTTCATGACCTCCGAAATGTCTTCATGCCCCTTTGTGTCACCCCCTGTTCTACAGTTCTACAGAATAACCTGATTTTTCATGTTGTCGAGGCAGACTTTACACACAGGATGAGGCGTCTGTTTTTAGTTTGCTCTGCTACAGCCATTGACATTCCCCATAGTGCAATATGCTCTCTGTAATGTTCTGCTTTTGACTCATCAGCTATAGCAATTCAACTTTAGAAAACTTACAAGTCGTTTGGTTATATAAACAAGCACTTTTAGAAACTTCTCTTTGTTTTCTACATATAGACTCACAGATAGAGTGGTTCCATGCTTTCTGACCACAAACTATGAGATATAATATTTGTGATCTTATAGGAAACCAACACAAATCTGTGTTGCTGAATTAGGTCAATGATACCATTAACTGATGCTGTGTACCACCCATTGTGAGGGCCCTGAAACACTGGCACCAATAATGTTCTTAGCTGGTCACATGTATATGATTATTTTAAAAGAAGGTGAATATAGATATTAATAAACAAATGCGCAAATAGGCACACACAGTTGACTTAGTGTGTGGTGTATGGGAAGAGCATAGATGCTGTGTGTCATCCAGGAACTCCCACTAATGGCACTTCCCTGACAAAACTCGTTTGGAGCTATCAGCATAATTTGTGAGCTATTGATTTCTAAATGTCTTCCCAGTTTGGCAGGAAAATCAGATTTTTAGAGGACAATGCCAATAATCCTTTTAATCAGGCAAGACGGATCATGGTTGACCTGCAGAACAGCACCATTGTGTAGTGATTCTTTCCAAATGGAAGCATTCTCTCCTGGTGTGGGGAGTGAGGCTCTGGGGAATTGAAAAATCAACAGAATTACAAGGCTTAGGAAGCTCATGAAACTTACAAGACTCACAAGGTTGAGGAAGTTGCAAGATTGTCCGAGGCCACTCCCCAAGTTGTATACCCCATAAACAATTGCTAAAGAGAGGAGCCTGGTGGAGGTGCCTGCAAGTCATCACGGGGAACTGCTGGGATGTGGAGTTCCTAAACTATCACCTGTGCTGAGGTAGGTTTTTTTGTACTGCAGCTGCCTTTGAGTTATTCATGTTCCCACAAGAAACCCCTCACTTAAACTCCTATAAGTGACCCCAAGAAATTCATTAGTTCACCAAGCTAGACTGGGGTGGAATTGTATCTTTGGTCTATTCTAGATGCCTCATCTGGGGTGAGTAGATGTATTTTTTATGTCTCCCCAGGAAATGGCACAGAAGAATCTCCCCAAATATAAAGTTAACAGGGTGGTCTTCTGTGGTGTTTACATGTGGATTATCATGTGAATGCTGGAAACCATTATTATAACTTAGAAATGTAGACCCCTAGGGCAGGTTTTTAGGAAGATGGTTCATTTACAATTTAGAAAAAAATCAGCAAGAATTACAATTGTACAGTCTGTATGTTTCATATAGTAATCTGTAACAATTTCTTCTTCTTCTTCTTCTTCTTCTTCTTCTTCTTCTTCTTCTTCTTCTTCTTCTTCTTCTCCTCCTCCTCCTCCTCCTCCTCCTCCTCCTCCTCCTCCTCCTCCTCCCTTTTCTTCTCCTTCTCCTCCTCCTCCTTCTCCTTCCCATCCTCCTCCTCTCTCTCATCCTTCTTCCTTCTTCTGTTCTCCTTCTCTTCTTCCTCCTTCTTTTCCTCCATCTTCTTCTTTTAGCACAGGCTGACCTTAAACTCATGGCAATCCTCCTGCCTCAGACTACAATGTTCTGGTATTATAGGCAAGGGCCACCCTGCCTAGCATCTCTATCAGTTCTTTTTAACAAAAAATTTTGTGTCCTGTATGGAGTATCATCTGATCCTAAGGTGATATGGGGATGAAGGAAGGCTTCTCTCAGTTCTTTCTCTGAATGGTCAGTACTGGGACAGGGGGATGAAACATGAAATTAAGATAGGAATGCAGAGTGCTAACTACTAAGTTTAAAGAGAGAACTCTACCCAGAGTGTCATGGCAGCAGATTTAAAACATACTGAATTTCTGCTGGAAAGATCAGAGAAATAGCTTTCCAAAAGTAATGATATCTTTACTAATGGAGGACCAGCTGGTTAACTAGGCAGAGGAAGTACTCTGCTGGGTAGTGCTTCTAATAATCCCCCAGCATCAAAGTCAGATGGTAATTTTTCAATGGAAACAGCTTATGTGACAGAGAGCTTCAAAATCTTAATATAAAATTCATCTTCCTTCCTGCAGAAATTTAAATAGTACATGAGCCATTGTTCTGAGTGTATTTTTGTATCATGAGTAAAAAAACAATCAAAATAGGAGAAATCTAAACTACATTTTTTTTGTGTGTGTGTTTACTCTTTGGCATACACAGCCTCTGGCCCTTCTGTCCCTGGGCCCTGACCTCACACGAGTGCTCCCTGAATTGATCGTGGGTGCCAAAGGGAAAACAGAACCCAAGAATAGAATTCCAAAGAAAGAGGCTGGCAGAGCCCCCGGCCATCTGCTCAAGGCAGACATGTGCTCTCATGCTTTGTCTGTGGGAGGCTCACTTTGCTTCCTTCTTTGTTGGTCAGCTATTAATGCCTAGTGCAGACTGACTCGTAATCAATGATGGTTTACACAATGCAAACAGGGTTCATAATTAATTGATTGTATTATGTCGAATTCCCAATATAAAATATAAAACCTTGCTCTATTGGGGAAATGCGTAAAGATTGGTGTGACTGGAACGTAAGATATCTCTGGGGGTATGTTTAGGTTTTTATGTGTAATGCTAAGGAATTTGAGTTTTATTATGAAAGGGAGATCAATTGATGAGTTTCAGATAAGATTAAGGGACTCTACAATATACACTTAGAAAAGTCCCTTGGCAGAGGGTGAATATTGATTGGTATGTTGGGAAATGGAGAGGGAGCCCACTTAAGAGGCCATTATGATAATGAAAGCTGAAAGGAAGACTCTGGGAAAGTAGAGGTGGGGATGGTTAACAGAGCTTAGAACAAAGGATGAGTCAACTCAGTGACAAAAAGTGTCTGTGTGTATGTGTGTGTGCACACACCTGTGTGTGTGTGTGTGTGTGTGTGTGTGTGTGTGTGTGTGTGTGTGTGGAGTGGTGTGTATACATGCATTCAGGGTGTGTAAATTAAGTTCTGTCATTTTGAATTATGACCAGTCGAGTTAAGATGGGGAGCATGGGAAGCAGACACACATTTTTGAAGGAGAACAGTGGAAACAAGCTGGTTCACATAACCATCCCCTTTTGGACAGGGTTTCATGTCCCAAACTGGCCTCAGACTTTCCATGTAGCCAAAGGTTACTTTGAACTTCTGATTCTCTGGCCTCCATTCCCACAGCACTAGGATTACAGGTATGTACCAGCACACCTGGTTTATGTGATTCTGGGAATTGAGCCTAGGGGCTCATACATGCTACACAATTACTCTACTGAACTATGCCGTCAGCCCCTTGTCCACATTTTCATTAATTGACTACGTAGAATGTACTGAGTTAAACATTTTCTTTAGAACTTAGAAGGCATTGAATCGTTACCTTCTGATACTCAGCATTCTTCACATGAAACTAAATGTTCTAACCACTTGGGGTCTCCTTGGTTTTGGTCTCATGAGGATTCCCAATATTAGGGATGCTAGGAAGCAGAGCGGAGGCATGGCCTCTCCTTCAGCACAGTTCGAGTTTTCTCATTGGGACTCAGACATCCCTTGTGCTGGTTGCTTTTCCTGTCATTGTGTCATAATAAATACCCAATGGAAGCAACTCAAGAGAAGATCAGCTTGTTATGGCTCACAGTTCAGAAGGAACAGTCCATCACGACAGGGAAGGCCTGACATTGCAGCTTGCTTCTGTCTGCATGGTGCAGGTGTGATGTAGTTGGTCACATTATGCCAATATGAAGAAGACAGACTAACTCAGAAGTAGGTCTGAGTTATAGCCCTCAAAGGCACATCTCATGTGGCCTGTGTTAGCTAGTTAATGTTTCAACAACCTCCCAAGACAAGGTTACAATCTGGGGACCAAGTGTTCAAAGACGTGAGCCTATGGGGGACTTCTCATAGTTAACCAATAGTACCCTCTAGTTTCCTGCTGCTGCATCAGTAGTTAGTTATTCTCCATTTTCTGTCCCTTTTGGTTTTGTTGAAGTCTCTCATGTGCATTGACTCCTATGGTAGACATTCTCTATTCATCTCTCCAGATCATTCTCCCTCTTCTCCCTTCTTCATCCTGTTGTCAGCACAGGAAGATGATTTTAACGATGACAATAACGAGTTTCTTTGCTCTCTGGTCCTCAGTTGGGTTTGGGCAATGAATGACATTAACAGGATATTAGGAGGTGGAAGGAAGATACAAGTGCTGTGTGGTTCATTTTGAAAGCTTCTTGTTAAGACACGGATGAGCAATGGTTGCATTTTCTGTGTAGAGGGTTTTAGCTGCTTCTAAGCCTAACAAGTACTATTGGTTCTTGGACTTGCTTGAGGAATGCATTCATTTCATGCTGCTGCTAGCCTCAGGGTGCACCATGGTTCCTTGTTCAAGTTTCCTTTTGTGACTGTCTATATGTTAATCTCTCCTTCACATGTTTTGGAGTGACTTGGCTAATATAGTTCCCCATGCCATTTTCTTCCTTGTGCATCGATGTATTCATTGGGAGAAAAGTGAGTTAGTTGGATAACCACATTGGAGAGAAATAGACAAGGCAGAATCTTCTGGGGGAAAAAAATTATTTTTGTTGGTCTTCCATGATGTCACTGTGTGTTCTAACTCTCAAAATTCTCTTTACCATAGCCATTACCCTGGTTGAACAATAACATAGGACAGAAGGGACAGCTTGTGTGGTATCTACTAACTTCAGGACTCTTATGTCCACCAGTGGGAGTCAGTACAGCTCGTATATGCTTAAAAGAAAACTGTCCCTGTACTGACTAAGAAAACTGTTGCATTAAGCCACATGCATCCAACCAAGAGTGTTCTAGCCTCCTTGTCAGGAGGCCCTAGAAATCCACCCTTCCCTCCCTGCTAACACCCCCAGCCCTGCAGCATCTGCCTCCAGTCTACCGTGGCTGCTCTGTTATTCCATTTGTATCTATTTCTGTCAGCTCTCAGAGAAGCCCCCAGATATCCAGGTCAGCCTTCCTCTTCCACCCTCTAATCCCCACAGAGCACCATCTGCTCACATTCTGTTCTCTTCTCCCCTCTTTCTCTAATCCCTGCAGTTCTACATTTCCCTCTGGTCCTCCAGCTCTATTGGATGCAAAGTCTCCTGCATCTCCATCTTATCATCTTTCTCAGTCTGAGGGGAACCTTGTTCCTTCAGCCTTCCTGTTTGCAGCTGGGTCACTCTTTCCCTCCCCATCACCACCGAGCCTTCAGCTGGAGGACTTCACTGCTGTTTCCATAAAACCTCCCGTCTCCAATGTTCAACACTGAATCTTACATCATCATTTATTCCTCACCATCGCGTATGTGTGGTCACATGACCTTCCAGTAATTTCCTCTTACTTTCTTCCAGTTTTACAGTTATTTCCTTCTTGTTACAATCATGTAACTTCATGATTCTTGCTAATTTTAATACAAACATAAATCTGTCCAAGAAAACTTGACCCCATTAATTCTCTGAAGTTTTCAATGGTTGTTTCTAGCCTCTTACAAGGTTTTGTATCCTAGACTTTCATGACCACTGAGCGTGTAAATCTTCCATAATTTCAACTTTTTGTTCTTGAGTTCTCCAACCAAAACCCGTTCCCACTCGCATCCAGCTTTGGACACCTCTGTCCCACTGCCGTGGAATCAGAACCCCTAAGCACGAACCTTCCTTTTGACATCTTTATTACACTTAAGTGTTTTCTTCTCTCAGCCCCTGACTGTCCATTTCAGTACTGCTGGAGGAAAACCCGACAGTACACGCTGACTGGTCTCAGGTAACTGTGAGCAAAAATAGACAAGAGCAGTTTTGGGGGCCCTGCCTGTCTCCCCTCCTTCTAGGCATCTACTTCATAGTTTGCACCCTCTCCCTTTCAACCTCTTCAGCAGGAAAGCAGAAGCAACAGAAAGAACTTGGGTAACATTTTCCCCCCACATCTACCCATCTCTGAGCCCTGACTCTCTGCTTCACAGCTGACAGCTACAGACGAGCTGTGTTCTACTCGTCTTTTCCGTATTTCACTTTGCACTTTCCTGGGTTACTCCTGCCACCATGCAGACACAAGGCTATTTCTTCCATGCAAAGTCAAGTCTTCGCTTCAGCCTCTCACTGGTTAGAGCTTCCCTGACACGAATTTTCTTTGCTGTGAAACCCGTCAAAAGAGCTGTCACTGTGTCCTTACAAACTTTTCCCTCCCCCAGCGATGTCCAGGTGGGCAGTTGTAGACGCAGAGAGGAAAGTGCTTAGCCTAGCTTCCCTGCAGGGCTGTGGGAAAAGGAGAGGTGGAGGAAGGTGGTCAGGAAAAGATGAGACCAGAAACGCTTGTGACTGGTCCTGGAACTGAGACGATGAGACGTCAGAAGTAGGGGGACTGTGGGCGGTGCTGGATGCTCAGTGGTCTTGGCTCCTTGCTGTCTGTCATCAGCGTTCCCACCAGGCCGTCTCTCATAGCACACCAAAGAACTGATTCCTGTCACGGTGCAGTTATTTCCATGATACCAAATGCAGTGGTCCGTCCCTCATCCTCACCTGTGTGTCTGTCAGGGAGTTTGACGAAGCTGATCCCAGGGACTCCCGTGATCCAGTTTCTTCATGGTCTGCCATCACACTCCTCTCTGGGTTTCCTCACACCTGTCTGGTAGTTCCCCCGTCTCCCCTGCCTTCTCTGGAGCAATCAATTGGTCATGCTGGAGTGCTCTGTGACTGAACTCTTTATTTCTTAATTCTCTTCTTTCCCCCATGTTCACTTGCCATGAAGTAGCACCTTCCTTTATACAGGATGGACATGAGGCAGAGATTGATTAACTTGCCTGAGAAAGCAGTAACGTTGGATTTAATTCAGGTGATCTGACATCTTTCGCTTTACCCACTACCCTCTCCTCTCAAATGTGTTTTTAATTGTTAATTTGCATCACAATTGATGTAAAATGCTATTGATGTCACATAACCAGAAGAATAATGCCTTAAGTGTTTTAACTATATTGGCCAGTTATCTTACAACCAGAGAAATCATTCGTAAATGGTCACATGGCTGGCAGGTGATGGGACTGGAGCTTGGACAAGTAGCTTGAACTCCAGTATTGATATTCTTAAACTTTAGGTTCAAACGCCTGTTTTGGGTTCCTGAAGCCTGCAGGAAATACAGCACCAATCTAAGCAGTTAATATGTGAGTCATTTTCTTTGAAAAATTTGAAAGCTCAATTATCATACTGTTCTGAGCTATTTTTGAGTAAGAAAGCCCAGCACATGACCCCAAGCCTGCACCTCACTAGCTCCCCTACTCTGAAGTGAACAGATTGTTTTATGTTTGTTCCTTTGCTTGTAAAATCAGGGGCAACATCCAGGTAAGGCTGTGAGTATTAAGAGTAACAGTGCCTGCAGTACCTGGGGTGGGGTGCCGCCACCCCAGCAGGGTCTGCAGAGGGGCTGTTCCTTACTCCTGAGATGGGGACCAAGGACGCCATCTTTTCGGATGTGGGTGAGAGGAGGCTTCTGAGAACAGTGCGTTTTAACAACCTCCTAACACAGAAGCAGAAATTATCACAAAACAAGAAGGCACTCTCAAGGTTGCCTTTCACTTCCTCTGTTAATGATGTGGCAAAGAACTACTAAGTGTAGTAGAAGACTGCACTCCATTTCCTAGAAAATCTCTGCCGGTTGAAAGACTGTAGGGTTTCGTGAATCCAAACATCTAGGGGCACAGGGAATGGGGGTGGTGGGCAGAATCGGCTCCATTTTCTTATGAAACGTTCTGTAAATGTCATGTTATTGCCTTCTAGTTGTTTCTAACATTTCCCTCTCTTCCTTCCTCCTCCACCGCCTCCCTCCTTCCTTCCTTCCTTCTTCCTTTTCCTGCTCCTCTACCTTTGTTCCCCTATATTACCTTCTCTTTCTTTCTTCACCATTTAATCTGCATGTATTTATTGAATGCCTACTTCGGGTGATGCGCTGATCAATTGCTGGAAATATGCATGCCATGATGGACAAAACACGACCTACTCTCCCATCAGTCATGGGATCATTTGAGTAAGTTTACAAACAAGAAAACAAGTAAGTGGCAAGACAGGCGACAGCCGCAGTGGAGATAAATCAGAGTGGCGTGTAGGAGATTCAGAAGGGCTGCGAATGATAGAGTGGGCAGGCTCCGTCTCCACGTTAAGGGGAGATCTGAGTGCAGAGACAAATGAAGACAGGAAAGTAGCCATGCCACTGTCTGGTGCACGCAACCTGAGGTTATAGCAAGTGCAAAGACCCGGTGTGGAGAACGTGCTTGGGAAGGAAGAAGGGTAGAGTTGGTGCTAGCATGGCAGGGCAGAGAGAAGGCTGTGGAAGGAGGTTGGAGGGTAGCTAGTTGTCTGAACACAGACGGTTTTTGTTCCAGGAGCCACAAAGAAGTGCAGCCATCTGACTCACATTTTTCCAAACGCCCCCTGGTGGCCTCATGGAGAAGGACATCCAGTGAGGAGGGCCTACCAGAGCGTGCAAGGTCCTTTATCTATCTATCTATCCATCTATCTATCTATCTATCTATCTATCTATCTATCTATCTATCTATCTATCTATCTATCTATCTATCTATCTATCTATCTATCTATCATCTCTCTCTATCTATCTATCCATTCATTCATACATTCATACATTCATTCATTTAATTGCACCCATAACTTCCACTGTAGAACACGAAGGGATTCTGGGGAAAGAAAGAAGAGAATGGGGGTGAACCAAAGTGGGAAGAGCCAAGAAAAGCCTGGAAAATTAGTGCAGAAACTTCAGGAGAGGGTGCTGCGAAGTAAAATTTAAAACTTCAAGAAAATATGAATTTTGCAATAAAGATATCATAAGTGAAGCGTTCCCTTGAGATTTTGGGATTGGGGGCACAGCACATGAAGCACAGAAGATCTAGACTGGGAGGGTCTTTAATGTTTTGGCTTCTCTGGCCATATCAGACAAAGAGGGATTGTCTTGGGCTTCACATTAAACACACCAATGAAAGCGGAGGAGGAATAAGGGTCTGTGTAGAATTTTCACCATACCCGCCACTGCGAAGATACAAGAGCCGCGCAGATCATCATGCTCCTTATGTGGCACCTCATCCGGAGAGTCTTCTAAAACCACGCACCCATCCTTCCTGAGTTTGTGATCACTGATGAAGAGAATGAACCTGTCTGAGTAACAAAACTTCACTGATTAAAAAAAAAAAGTATAAAAGCAAAGGAAAAGAGAGCCCTGTGAAGTCAGCGGGCTGCAGGCGTTGCATTTGAGCAACCAGTGCGTCGGTATTTGGATGAACGGAAGGAGCTGCGCTGCTCGGGAGTTCGCGTCTGCTCATCAGATGTTTTGCTTGTAGTTTTGCTCTCGGTGGACTCCTTCCTGAGAACAACTGCTCGCCAGTGTGTGTGCCACCAGAAAGCAAGGCTGGAAGATGGCGACGGACATTTGTCGCTGGGAAGCTAGGGCCACAGTCTAGTAAAGCAACATGACCCAACTTTTTTCTTCAGGTTAAATGTCAGAGTGCAATTCTATCTGTTCTATTTGAAAATGAGCAGGTAGTATGTTTAGTTCAACTGAAATTGGGGTCTCAAATAATTCAAAATGTTATTTTCACAGAAATCTTCAAGTTCGTTTGCAAATTCTTAAGTTGAAAATAAGCTAATTTTTTCTTTTTTTTTTTGATGGGATGGGGCTATGCTTAGTCAATGTGTCATGATGCATATTTGTGCCTTATTTTGATCTTGCCATAATCTTGGTTTTGCCTGGAATGCTGTTATGATTTGAGACACGGTATTGAAGACTCCATTTAGCTCATTGAAATGAGCAGTTATGTTTGCTATACATGTTAGACATCCAAGTTGATGTTCATCATCAAGCTAATTTTGGTTTTAGGACCATTAATGATTTGACAGGTCACAAACCAAGACATATTTCCATCATTTGGGCTTGACTTAGCATCTTCATGTGTCAGTAATGTGGTCCTACTAAGCATCAACACTTCAAGGAATTCCCAGGGCTGCCAGCCATTTAATCCCACAGTCCTCAGGAAATTCAGCCCCGACGACGATAATTTTCACAATGACGTCTCTTTTCATTGCACTGGTGCATGCATTTTCTCAGTGGACTGCAATACTTCATTAAGTGCATGTTTGGGGTGGCAGTTGCGCCATCTTCTGTTAATTTTGCAAGTTTCTTTTATTTGCCATCTTTGGGACACCATCTGCAGCTGTACCAGGCACACTGACAATGGACAGAGAAAAAAAATCACTTCTACATATTTTGTACTGCTTCCTATCAATCGTTGATGTAGTTCTGTATTTTCATGGGACTAAAGAGGCTGTGTCTTCAGTGACATTAGATGCATCTAATATAAATGTCAGCAGGGCCGTACTTGGGGCATCTGTGCTGGCATCCATCACCAAGGCACAGCACAGCGTCTAAAATTAGCAGCTCCTCTCTCCACATTGATTGGATTGATTTTTCAGCTTCTTTACTTTGTCTAGCCTGGTGAGACAAAAGGATTTAAAAAGCATCCTCCCCTGCCCTTTGTAGGGCATATTATATCTGTGGCATTTTCCATATTTTTCTGAACAAACTATCAGTAAACAGCTTTGATTTGGGGTGGGAGGATATTGAATATGCAACCACAAACTGGATTTTACAGTAGAATCCATCCTTATAAAGAGGGGGTTTTATTGTTGTTGTGGTTAAGACCCACTTTCAAAGTTCTGATCTTTGGTTCTCTGGCACAATATTTGGTAGGCACTGCTGTGGATGATTGATTGATAAATGAAACACTTATATAAAGAGAGAGATAGTTTTTAAAAAAAATAAAGTACTTAAAGAGACAGTAAAGGTAGTATAAAATATAAGCCACGTAAAGATGGATATCACACAGAGAATCTGGATTATGCTGTCTTTGGGATTTTTAACTGCAGAGAGACAATTGATTGTAAAGGCTGCTGAGTTAAACTAATATATATTTTAAAGGTACCTTGACTTCAAAATTTGGATGTAAGGATATGTTGCTTTGGAAAGGAGGTTCTGCTTTTGTTTCCACAGAAATCCAGAGGCTATGGATTTGTTCCAGATTAAGATACATCGGATTTGACCAGCCAAGACCCCCTGAAAAGTCTCCAATGACACCATGGCATCATGACAGATGATCCAACATCCAGAATGGTTTCAAGGCAACTGACTTAGAGGATATACCCTCATGGACTACTCTATAATCCTAAAATTTTCTTTGTGTCCCCATAAGATACAGAAGCCCCCTCCAGCAGGAAGTAGTAAGAGAAGCTACGCCCAAAATCCCAAATATACCAAGCTGGCTTTAGAGATGGAATTGGCTCACTCCTTCTCTAAACACAAACATATTGCTAAAAAAAATGGTTAAGAGATTCTTGTGTCCCGTATTAGAAGAGCCCTCTGGTGTGGGACAGAGAAAAACCAATTTTTATTTAAAACAGGTTGATTATAAATGTGATCTCTTTCTAAAGAAGAAAAGGGTGATATAGATATATGATATAGATATGATAGGATGAACCTACTTTTAAAGAGCAACAACTTGTTTGAAATGTTTTACATTGGTATAGATTTTAGCTTATTGATATAAGTTTAAACTTAATTTTGTTATACTGTATATATATATATATACATATACATATACATATATATATATTTCTATTCTCGTTTGAGGTATTATGTTTATGTAACTCATTTAGATTGTAATGGATAATTAAGAAATACAGATTAATAATTTGTCTTCTATGATAATCATACTTGTAGCCATGTTAGTTAAGTTTTCTAGGCATACAGAGACATATTTCGATAGATAGGTAATTTTCAAACACTTCAAAGACCTACAGAATATGGCATTTAAAATGTTTTAAAAATTTAGACTTTCTGGACAATGAGACATATCTGCTCCTGGCAGCACCGATTTACTTCAGAGAGGAGGATGGGCATTGAAGACACTCCATATGGAGTTTATCTTCACCTTGGCAAAAGTAGCCATTTGGGCAAGAAACTGTTCTTGCCTGGACTGCTTGATCAATTGGACATACAGGACCCATAGGAAGGTGACCACTGAACTTTGCATGGCAAAATGGTCCTTAAGGTTCCTGCTTTACAGAGGAAACTGCCAGACATTCTACAGGACACAGAGAGAAATGACTGAGAGACTCTAGTCCTGTGGGCTAAAGACAGATGCCCCAATTTTACAAAAGAACATTAGGTGACTGTCCAGGCCACCAGCTGTCTCTGTCTACCCTGCAAGACTCCTGAAAGTTGCTTGCATCCTTCTCCTGTTTCTCAGGTAATAGTATATCCTTCTGGGGTCTTTGATGTAGTTGAAGACTAGAGTTATAATTTCCTCAGTTATGATAAAAGATAAATTAGATATAAAACCTTACACTCACAAATATAAGATAGATAGGATATCATCTTTAATATTGTAACTGTAATTCTTGCTAATTATTTTGTTATATGTAGTTTTACTATGTTAAAGTTAAAACCTTCCTTTTTGGAAAAAAAGAAAAAGGGGAAGTGCTGTGGATGATTGATTGATAAATAAAACACTGATTGGCCAGTAGCCAGGCAAGAAGTATAGGCAGGAATAGCAGAGAGGAGAATTGGGAGAACAGGAAGGCAGAGAGGAAGAAGAGATGCTGCCAGCCTCCGCCATGTGGCAACTTACAAAGATGTAAGGTAGGAAGGCCACAAGCTATGTGGCAACTTATAGACTCATAGACATGGGTTAATTTAAAATAGAAGAATTAGATAGCAAGAAGCCTGCTGTGGCCATATAGTTTGTAAACAATATAAGTCTCTATGTGTTTACTAGGTTGGGTCTGAGCGACTGGGAGACTAGCAGGTGAGACAGATTTGTCCTGACCATGGGCCAGGCAGGACCAGGAAAACTCAAGCTACAAGGCACTAAATTCACCAGCATGTTTATTGGTGACAAACAGGCAGAGAATGACTTTGCACACTTCACTTGTTATTGACACGTTAAGCAGAGTAACTTACTATTGATCATGACCAAAAATAGCCATCCGTCCATGTTAAATATTCTTGCTTTATTTGGTACTTTTCTAATTTTTTTTCCTTTGAGATGTTTTAGAAGCCATGTTGGGGTTAAGCAAATAACAAGAGATAAGAGACTATGTTTACTTTTTTAAATGGAAGTTAATTGATAGGAAAATAGAAAGCAAGGTTTGGCCCTTCCACAACTCAACTGCTGGTATGGTGAGAAGTAAGAGGTAGACTGTAGAGCGTGGTGCGCAGTGGTGAGGCACGTCTGAGGTATGGAATTACCCTTAGCCAAACAAGAATACAACCTGCCCCTGTCTTGTAAGTAACATTTAGTACCTCTTGTTTACACTGGTAGGCTGAAATATTATTGGTAACCAGGGATTTTACTTCCTAAATCACAAGAGCATCAAATTCTGATGGTACCGATGTGGTCCTCTTCCTTGCCTTCTTTCCATCAAGATTCCCAGTGCTCAGTGTTCTGTGGAGACACAAGAGCTCCTGCACGTTTTGTGACGATGCAAACATCTAATAGCATGGTCTTTGGAGCCAGTTATGTGGGTGAGATTTCAATTCATATTTCATCTTGGAGGGCGCATACCTCCTGGCTGCATCTCCTAGGGAGAGACCGCTGCTCTCACGGTGGTTAATCAGGGACTGACTCACCCTGTAATTGGAAATACAGCGTGTCTGGGAGCAATCACACAGCTTCAAACTTCTGCGTTTATTGAAAGCGTTTCATCATTTGAAAAATCTACTTGTTTAGATGGGAACAAGGCAGGTGATTGCCACTGCCACTCCAGAGGTGAGCATGTGGAGCTTGGCTAAATCCTACAAGGTCACATCAGAAGTTATCGGCTTTGTCGTGTTAGGAATTCAGAGTCTTTGTTTCAACAGACTAGTGCCCTCCAAGTCGCATAGTCATGGTGACAAATGGAATAGCTAGGGATAACGTGTTGAGAAATGAGGTAGGAATAGAAGTCCTTGACGCCGAAATCCTGAAGACAAACGGGAGTTATTATGTGTTATAGTCTGTGCTACGACATGAAGGCACACTGAAGACAAACCAAACGAATTATCCTTTTGCCTCTATTGTCATCATTATATGCTGAGTATATGCTGGGTCATTTCTCTGAAGCCCATCTGTGCTTTACAGGTGTCCAGCGATTCCACATTGACTCTTGTCACTGGCAGGAGCCACCAAAGCAAGGCTTGAAGGTCTAATGAGCAGGGAGATGGTTCCATAAGGCCTAGTCAGAGGCAAAAGGTGAACGCATAATTAGCTGGCTGAAAGAAGAGCAAATGCAGCACTCTAGCAGTCTCATTCTGTTCCTTTTAGACTCGGAGGAAATGTGTTCTCCCCAGAAAGGGAAGAGCCTTCAGGCAGCCAACAAGAGAAACTAGTCTATTCTCCTACTTGTCTTTCTGGTTGGCAGTAGCAAAATGAGTCTTTATAATGTAGGCTCATTAGTTGAAGATGAGACCTGAGGTGCAGTTAGAGGAGAAGGCTGGGCGAATCTAGAGAAGGAACTTATTGTTCTTGGGCCTGAGGCAGACAATGTGAAAGGCCAGGCCGACCTCACTGTCTCACACCAGTTACCATCCTATCCGGAAGTGCCTGACGTGAACAAAGGCAAACAGTGTGCGATGGCCTCACTACAGAATGGATGGACTCAGGCATGGTCCTGAATGCTGACAAGAGCAGAGCTTGTGGGCAGACTCAGGAAGGACTAAACTGTAAGAATGGTACCCGGGAAACAGTTCTCACCTCTGTACATTGAGAGTATGAGCAAGGTAAACAAAGGAAGAGTGGATGCATGCTGAACATCAGAGGGGTACAAGTCCCCAGGGGGCACTGTCTAGCTGCCCACCCATTGCCAGAGGAGAAAGACAGCTAGTAGATGATTCAAGAACAGCAGCTCAGCTTCCTGAAGATTTTCCTGCATGTCTTGACAATCAGTAGCTAAATATTTTAGGGGAAGCCGAGAACTGTCTGGGGTAGCTATCTTCTTTGTGTCTCCGTGGCCTCTTGTAACATCCACATAACTGGGCTTCTTCTATGGCCATGGACTCTGTGTGTATATGTGTCTGTCCCCCTGAAGCAGTGGTTTCTCTGAAGGCACGGATCGTGCTAGGGCTTCCCAGTGTGGTTTCTCACTGGTCCAGCACAGTGTGGGGGTCTCCAAAGGAAGGAATGGTCCAGTAGCAAAAGCGTGTGAATGTAGGAGAAAAAGAACCGTCCCCCAGATCAAATCCCATTGCTATTCTTTTAAGATATAAGTACTATGTAATTAAGCATGCTTGCTTAGAGACTAGACTTCCTGCTGGACTGTGTCATTCCATGGTGTTCCTCAGGTTTACCTGTGACTGGGGACAATGATACACACATACATGAGTTATGCACTGAGATGCTGAATGTATGGAAAACCCTAACAATAGTTTAAATAGATTAGAGCTTGACTAGCTTGTTAGTGTGAAGAGAGTTGGAAGAGGTGTTCCAAACACATGGAGCAGGCCTCTGTGCAATCCCGAGACAGATTCTCTCTGCTCTTCCTCAGAAGCCGGGCACTCGGGAGGCAGAGGCAGGCAGATCTCTGTGAGTTCCAGGCCAGCCTGGGCGACAGAGTGAGTTCCAAGACAGGCTCCAAAACTACACAGAGAAACCCTGTCTCGAAAAACCAAAACCAAAACCAAAAACAAAAGCTCTTAACCACTAAACCATCTCCCCAGTCCCCTGGCTTTTGTTATATGGGGCAAAAGTATAAGCCTTAAACCCATCAGTTTCTCCTGGACCAGAGAATCTTAATCCCATAAAGACTGGACCCAGAGACTCCATTTTTTCTTCTCTTCTTGGACTTTGGGAAGAGTTATTCATTCTTTGGCTTCCCAGTTACAGAAGACATTGTTGAGAGGGAAGGAAAACATCTATGGTTCTGTCTCCCGGTACCTCCTCTCAGTGGCCCCTGAGCTCTCTTCAACCCCACGCTGTATTTGCTGATGCAGAAGAGACACACCCCATGAAACTGGGGTGACGTAGGGAGCAGCATGCTGAGCCGTGAGGGGGTGTCGATGCAGACAGGAACAGCGCCATGCTTGGTGCAGAAGCTGACCAGTAGGTAGAGTGCAGAAGCAGCATGCTGAGGACGTGTGTGAAGGAATAACGTGGACCCCATGTTCTGTGCTCCCCGTGTGTGACCAGCCTTTCCGCAGTCAGGATCCTTTTCATTGTCTGTGGGGAGACACACGTCGCCTTTTGCTCTGGGGTTTGTTTCCCATGCCTTTTATCTTCTCGGAGTGTCAGTGGCTAGCAACTTCATTTCTTCTCTGGAGTAAGGGTCACAACAAGAACTGCCAGCTTCAGGACTTTTATTTATTTTTGAGACAAGAGTCTCATGTAGCCCAGGCTAGCCTCAGCCTCTCTCTGTATTGGAAGATGACCTTAACTTCTAATCTTCCTGCTTCTATTTCCTGGTCTATAGGCATGCACCACTGTACCTGGTTTATGCAGGGCTGAATTTCCAACCCAAGGCTTCCTGCACATAATACATGTCTCTACCAACTGAGCAACATCCCCAACTCATACTGCCACGTAAGTATTCCAGCTGTTACTGAGAAGTATACGAATAGATGGAAATGATGACTAGGTAGGATTGGACATTGGGGTATTGGCATGTAGTTTTCGGTGGCATCCCAGCTCATGTATATTGATTAATGTGCCATGGTAGTTTCAAGGATCCTGATCTTAATACATATCCACTCATTTCATCTTTAACACACTCTAGAGTTGGCTACTGTTTTTATTTTGTGGATAGGGAAATTAAGAGTTAAGTGGGGAGCCTAAGTTCAGTAACTATCCATCCGGTGCTGTTTTCACTAAGCCTATCTTCAGAGCCTCTGTCATTACCAGTACATGTGAAAGAGATGAACGAAATAGAAAGGACTCATCTCCCATAAAACCTTCCCAGTTCACCTGAAGGAATATACTGGCTATAGAGTCTTACAAACTCATTTAGACACGTTTCTCTGTGACACAGTGTTGAAAATAAGGAGAATAAATAGCAGATGGTGATATTTGTAGACTAAAAACCCAAGAAGGAGAGTATTGCTATTTTTTTTCTGGCTGTAGGAAGGGCCTAATTGGGTGTCTCAAATACTATGAGCATACTTGGCAGATAATGTTTGTGAGGAAGCATATGATTTGATGGCTTATTCAAATATATTGCAATTTAAAACTTCCTCTACAGATGAAACTAAAATTTTCATTACTCCTCAAAATTAGAATGTGCTGCTTCCAAAAAAGAAAAAAAAAACCACCTTAAAATCAAATGATCAGCAATCAGCCTGAAATTATGCAACAAGAGAAATTATAAACAGATGGCATACATGTGTGTTTACATGTATGTTTTATAATCACTTATGCTTATAGAAGAAAAAAAGAGTCTGCATAGCTTTGGGCTTCAGTGAGAGATGTGAATATCAACGAGGCATCCATCTTTCACGGAAGACAAGAGATGGTTCAGACTGAATGATTAAAAGTTCCTGAAACTTAATTATGCAGAGTCAGCCAAAAGACACTTCGAACCAACTCAGGATTTGGATGCAGCCAACCCTAAATCTAAGCCTAAACCTAATCCTAATCCTAACCCTAACCCCAAACTTAACCTTAACCCAAACCCTAACCCTAACCTGGACTCTGACCCTGACCCTATCCCTAACTAACCCTAATCCAAAATTCTAACCTTAACCCTACCTGACTCTAACCCTAACCCTGACCCTGAGTTAACTAAGTCAGTCACACACACACACACACACACACACACACACACACACACACACAAAAAAAAAAAAAAAAAAAAAAAAAAAAGTTTAGAGCCACCTCAGGGTTTGGATGAAGACAATTCAAATGGTAGGGAGCACTATTAACAGCTGGACTAGCCAGTGACCAAATAATCATCAGTATTAATTCTGTCTGCAAAGGCCAGAAGAGGTGGCGCCTGCCTCACTTTGGCTTGCCCTTGCCATCTTACAAACAAATCAGCAGCAAGGCAAGAGCCACCTACACTTGCTTCTGATTGGCTGCCTTCCCAGGCCACGAAAGGAAAAAGAAGGAGAACTCATGGGTGGGTTCATCATTCCACAGCTCTTCCAGCGACATTCTACCACAGCGAGCCCCACGGCCGGCTTTTTGTTGCTCTCTCCTCCAGTGTGTTTCCTCAATGCTAAGCACATTGCCACCCCACCCTCTCCTCACAGAGGCCCTTCTGCCAGGGCGACAGCACTCCAGTATGCAGACTCAGGAATCAGGGTTTTCCTTGACTGACTTGCTGCCTTTCTTGTGGGCTTTGTTGCAGGGGCTACACTTTTTTTCCTGTGGGGTCAGATTGCTGGAAAAGTGTGATGAGGGGAAGTGAAGGCTGCCAAGCCCCGCCCCCATCCCTCTACTACTGCACATGTCATCAACAGCACATACTTTAGGTAGTCAGGGGACCACATGTTGATGGCAGGGGTGGGAGAACCTCCACGAGGAAACAGAACTCCCATACATAAACAGAGCATTATGTAATTGACGTTGTTGTTACGGATTAATTATTATATTCATACTCTTGGCTAGACGTGCTCTTAGCTCGGGACAAAGTCACCACACATAGGAACTCAAGCGCTGTTTGATCAGCTGAGGAGAGGGATATGTTTTCATCCTGTCCTTCTGTCATTGCTTTGTAGTTTTTTGAAAATGTGTGTAATTTATGTGAAGGTCTGTACTTCCCAAAGCTAGCTGTGATGGATGTACAAAACAACTCAATGATGCCTGTTCATTTATTTCTCTTAATAGAAGATTTTTGCCTTAGAAGTTTTGTTTATATTGTGCAAAAGATGTTCACTGGTGATTTGGATTAAAAAAAGTCTACTTTTAAAACTATAAAAATTTATTGCCATAGCATAAGGATTTTTGTTTAAGGTAGTTCAAATGCATTTCTATGGTAACTGGAAGAAAAATATTAAATAGTCTAGAGAAATCTGTTTTTTTGATTACTAAATGCAAATAGTTCTTACACATCTTTGGACATTTCAATTCTTAATAGTCATTTTCCCTTGAGAAACACACACACCTCATTAATTTGAATGAGATTAATAAGCAATTTGTCATAGCTTAGGCTGTGTAAAATTTTCTAGTGAGCTATTTAATCGATGAGAGAGTAAATGGGTTGAAAAGAACCTCAAAGATTATAGACAGAATGTTTTTAAGAAAAATGAGAATGCACTGTTGTGAAATAGAGTTCTGTAGTTTATTTGGCAATATTTTGGAAGCATATTTGTATTCAGACAACCTGGTGGTTATAAGGATTTCTACTCTCTGTAGTTCATCAACAAATATACATGGAGAAATCTAACTTGTCTCAAGAACTGGACTAATTACAAGAGATCTACAATAAACTGGACAGCTTTCTTTGGCGAGCTCAAAGTCATAGGAAATAAAGAATTCAGAGCAGAAGTATATAACAACAAAGAGGCTTTGTGCATGTGGCCATTGCCGTCCTCATTTCTGTAACCAGTCATGTGGCTTTAGCTGAGATCCATAACTACCCCTTCTACTCTCCATTCTGTACTTCCTCCGCCATTAGCAAGCACCTTAGCAAGTCTTGGTTCTTTACCTAGAGGGGTGACCCATACCTTCCTTCATTCCTGGACTATTTATAATCTTGCCTGGATTGGATTGTTGTACTTTTCATTGATATTAATCACAGGACACAGTAACACAGCACCTCCTTTCATACTCACAAAAGGAAAAACAAAAGAAAACAAAACCAAAAGCCTTAAAGGATCTCCTGAATTCCAGACACACTCTTCTTTTCTCCCATTGTGGAGTTCAATCTTCCCTTGGTAGTCTGGATCAGTCATACTCCATTAACACAATCACTCCATTCTTATCATGTCAACTCAAGGATATCAGGAGCCCAAAGTGGCTCAGAAGAAGTCTTAGGTTCCATTTTAATGGAATGCTTGTTTTGCTTCCTGGCATAAGTATTATTTCACTCCTGGTACCAGTTTCTGATCCACATTCAGGTCATAGTCACCACTGAGGGAGTCAAGTGTAGACAGGTATTTCCTTGGACTCACAGCTCACAAATAACAATATGGAGACTTCTTAATTATGAAAGCTCAGCCTTAGCTTAAGCGTGTTTCTAACTAGCTCTTATAACTTAGATTAACTCATTTCTATTATACATGTGTTGCCACATGGCTCATGGCTTTTACCTCTCCTCATGCTTCCTCTGCATCTGGCTGTAACCTTGCCTTTCTTCTTCCCTGAATTTTCTCTATCCAGGAAGTCCCACCTATATCTACTACCTAGCTATTGACCATTTAGCTTTTTATTAAACCAGTCACAGTGACATATCTTCACACAGTGTGATCGAATATCCCACAACATTTCCCCTTTTGTCTAAATAAAAAGGAAAGGGCTTTAACTCTAACACAGTAAAACTATACACAATAAGAATAATTATAGGTAACAATTACATTAACAATGTCCAGTCCACTCGTATTTGGCAAATTCAGAGAAAGTACTGTATTTTCTATTCTATTTTAGTGAGTTCAAAGTTTTGTACCTAATTTACTTTCTATCATAAGTTGTATTACCAACCTAAAAATATCTTTTTAGACCCTAAAACATTATCTTAGATAAATGATTTAAGCTTTTATGTCTCTCAATCTTATACACTTAATACTTTTGTGATTTTCTTTTCTGAATTTGGTAAATTCAGAAACAAGAAAAATTGTAACTATAACTATTTCATCTTTAACTCCATCAGAGACTTGAGAAGGATTAAAATATTACTTGAGTAAACAGAAGTGCAGAGCAGACATCTTCCAAAGCTATAGAAATGACAAAGGCAGCTGACTGCCTGGACAGTCACCCAAGGTTCCTCTGCAATGTTGGAGCATCCATTTTAGACTTGCAGGTCTAGAATATCTGACAGACTTTTCTGTGAAGCAGGATTTTTGAAGGACTGTCCTACCTTGTCTTGGAAAAATTTGGAAGTCACTTTCTTTTGTGTTCTGCTTGTCCAATTTGGACAGCAACTGTCAGCAGTTGAGGCAAGGGCAGTTTCTTGCCCAGTGGCTAACTTTGTCACATTGAATGCAAACTCCATATTTAGATTCTTTGATGCCCATCATCTTCTCTGAAGTAGATTGGTGCTGCCAGGAGCAGACATGTCTCACTGTCATGAAAAGCTTTATGTTATTAAAACATTTTAAATGCCATGTTCTGTACATCTTTGAAGTGTTTGAAGATGACATGTCTATCTAAAATAGATCTGTTTGACCTTGAAAACATACCTAATATAAATATAAGTTTGATTATTAAGGATGACTACCTACTAACCTGTCTTTATTATACATTACATTTTTAATGAGCTGCATAGGTATAATACCTTAAACAATAGTAGAAATGTATACATACAGTAAAACAAAAACAATCTTAAATTTGTATCAGTGTACAAAAATCCATACCAATGTAAAATATTTGTGACTAGTGATTGTTCAAATGTAGACTCAACAATCCACCCTTTTGTCTCATCATTTCTATACTATATTCCCCCTTTTTCCTTCAGAATTAGATCCCCGAATCTAATCTTCTTTGTTCAGCTTTTTTCCTGACCATTACCAACAACAATTTGCAACAAACCTCCCTAAACAATGATAAACATCCATAATTTATTGACTGACCACAAACCGCCCATCCCACCTCTTGGGAATGTGGGCATTGTTTTCTCTAGACTGCTTCCTGTTGTCTAGGGGCAATGACATCTTTAGGGGACCCTGAGAAAATTGGGATAATGATCAAGTCCTGGGAGAGCTAACTGTATCATTTGTTGTCTAGTCTTTGTGTGGTGGGAAAGTGTAGAACTTATCTGAAATCCTGGCTGGAATAGTGTGTGAGGCTGGACTATCTCAGCTAGCAGTTTTGAAGTTGTTCTGGATGCAGAATTTTGAGGAAATTGTAACAGAGGCATTCTGAGAGACTGGATCACCTAAGCTACTTGTCTTCTTTTAAATTTCATTTTGCTTAACATTTTTTCATTTATTTTATATACTGACCACAGTTTTCTCTCCCTTCTCTCCTCCCATCCCTCCCTCGACTTCCATCTACCCCTTCCTCATCCACTCCTCCTCTGTCTCCATTCAGAAATGGGAGGCTGCTTGTCTTTATTGGTGTCTGGTTCTTTGTTCTGAAAGGATGAAAACTTTTAAAGGTAACATATATAACTGAATTAACACAAGTATGGAATGTGCAGTGTGCCCAAGTCAGCTAAATATGATTTTTTTTGGTTCTATGTTTGAGCAGGTAAAAGGCATCCGTTATCTTTATAAGTCTGTTTGGACTGCATCACCAGACCTCTATTCATGCCATATGAAAGGATGACTTGTAATAGTAAGTCATGAGGACTCTGTAACAACAAGATTTATCATGTCTCATCCAGTCTCAGAGCTCTTCCCATGTTGAGGAATCAGCATATACATCACCTGTCCTGTTTTGTTTGGCTTTCCCCCTCATATCTGCAGGCAAGATCCTCAGGAGGTCTCCCCTGATCAAATCTGATCTTCATTTTGAAGAGAACCATAACTTTTTGTTTCCTGTAGAAACAAAAGCACAACCTCTCCCTGATCACAACATGTTTTCTGGCTTCCATTTCAAAGTTAAGACATTCTTAAAATATGTTGTGGTGGTATTCTAATTGTGCTGAAATGTGATTTTGATTGTATGTTAATAAATAAAGTTGCCCGGGGGTCAGAGCTATTAGAGCCATAGCAAGAGTGTGGCGGTGGTGGCGCATGCCTTTAATCCCAGCAGTTGGTAGAAGAGCTAGGTAGATCTCTGTGTGTTCAGGGATACAGCCAGCACTGGAGACATACGCCTTTAAGACTTGGGGGGCTGTACATACAGACAGTGATGAGGCAATCACGTGTTTGGGTTTACAACCAATGAGAAGGCAGAACAAAAGACTATGAAAAGACATACACACAGGAAATAGGTCTCTTTCGGGAAGCTAGGACCACCGCAGGAGGAAGGGTGAGATTTTAGCTCTGAGCTCTGACCTCTTGGCTTTCTCTTTTACATTGGTTCTGTGTTTCTCATTTAATAAGACAGTTGGTTACATCTACAATATATAGGTTAGTTTAATTTAGCAGTTTCCATAATCCAATGTCTCTCAGCAGCTGTTGTTTTTTGTTTATTAGCATTTAAAAAATTCAAAGTCAACAAAGCACCATGCAGAATCCAGACATGTTGTGGATTTCCCATCTTACATAGCTTATTTTTTATATTACTTTACCCTTTCTTTGAAGACTTTATTATTTTTAAACTATTTTCTCTTTGACTGTCTATACCCATTTTCATTTTTTTTCTTCAGCATCTAAGCACATTTTTAAGCATACTACATCTGTTTAGAGGTTTTCTTGGTCTGGGCCTGACCTTTTGTGTATCTGCTGCATTCTCTGACCATGTGAGCTAAACCTTAACTGGCCAGCTGCCACGTATCTCTGCTTAGGACATGGCAATGGCATCATGCTATGCCCTTCCTCAGGTCTGTGAGAACTGAGCTTTATGCCCTTAGGCCCTGGCCAGGGGCTGCTTTTAACTGGGAGATGCACTGAACTGCCTCAGCTCTGGGAAGTTGTGGGCTGTGGCAGGAATTTTTACTTAGCACCCTGTTTCTACTGAGCTTGCCAGCTGCTCAAGTGTTTGCTATAGAGCAGAGCCACACTTCTGTACAAGCACCAGGTTACTAAAAGCTGTGTCTGTTTTTTATTTTGTTTTATTTTTCTTCCAACTTTCTCAGGCCCTATGTGGAAATATGAGCTCAGACGTTGGGCACCATATGCAGATGGATTTTTTTTGGGCTGCCAGCTCACAAATAACGACACAGAGGCATATTATTAATTATGAAAGCTTGGTCTTAGCGTAAGCTATTTCTAACTAGGTCTTATAACTTAGATTAACCCATTTCTATTAATCTACATGTTACCATGTGGCTCATCGCTTTTTCTTCTCCTTTTGCATGCAATGCTTCCTCTGTATCTGGCTGATGACCATGCCCTTTTTCCTCCCTGAGCTCTCTCTGTCCAGGAAGTCTCAACTATACCTCCTGCATAACTATGAGCTGTTCAGCTTTTTATTAAACCAATCACAGTGACATATCTTTACACAGTGTAATCAAATATCTCACAACAGTCAATACAGGAACTCAAGCAGAAACTGAGTCAGAAACCATGGAGGGATGCTGCTTGCTGGCTTGCTTGCAGAACTATGCTTAGCTAGCTTTCTCATGTAGCCCAGACCACCTGCCCAAGAAGTGGCATCTCCCACAGTGGGTTTGGATCTCCCAAGCAAATTCCCATAGACAGGTGCACAGGTCAAACTGATTCAGACAATCTCTCCATTGAGACTCCCTTCTCAGATGAGCCAGGCTGTGTCAAGTTGACAATTAAAGCTAATATGACACAGTTCAATGAACAGTCAATGTAAACTCACTCAAAACTTTAAAAAAAATCTCCCTTTCAGACTTATTACTAGAAACAAAAATAGCATCTCTCCTATTTTGTTCACATGTAGATCTTTGAAGGAAAAATACAGAATGCAAAAGTGACTGAAAAAGACCTGTGCAAAAATGATAGTGACAATATACTGTGGAACAATTTTTGTACACTGTAAATATGCATTATTGTCATTGGTTAATAAAGAGCTGATTGGCCTATAGCTGGGTAGGAGAGCTAGACTAGGAGAATGCTGGGAAGAAGAAGGGCAGAGTTGCGGGAATCATGAGCCAGATGCAGAGGAAGCAGGACATGTAAAAAATAAGGTAACAAGCCATGAGCCATGTGGTAAAAAGTAGATAAAAAATAGGTTAATTTAGGTTGTAAGCACTAGTTAGTAACAAGCCTAAGCTATTGGCCAAGCATTTATAATTAAGTCTCTGTGTGGTTATTTGGGAGTGGGCTGGTGGGACAGAGCTGACTGCAGTCCTGACTCCACCTACAGCAATGTCTTGCAAAATCTCTATTCAAGTAAATATGGGTAACTTAAAATAGCCTAACAGATTTTGATAATGTTTTGTTAGGTTAGAAATCTCCTCCTGAAAGTTCAAGTTTCTAGGGACTATTGAGATGCCTCAGTTGGTAAATGAGGCACAAGGGCAATGACCTGAGTTCAGATTGTCAGTTGAGAGAGAGAGAGAGAGAGAGAGAGAGAGAGAGAGAGAGAGAGAGAGAGAGAAAGAGAAAGCTGGGTGTTGTGACTGCCAAATCTATAACCTGAGAGGGGCAGGAAGGAAGGTAGAAACCAGCAGATCCTGAAGCTCATCCATCTGGAAGCCTAGCTGGATGGCTGTTTCCTGATTCAGCTGGAGATCCCATCTTAAAAAAATAAGATAAATATCAAAGATGCTGGGTGGTTTTATGTCAGCTGGACACAAGTTAAAGTCATCTGAGAGACGAAATCTCAATTGAGACTATGCCTCCATAAGAAGGACTATAGGCAAGCCTGTATGCCATTTTCTTAATTGGTTATTGGTAGGGGAGAGCCCAACCCATTGAGGGTGGTGTCATCCTTGGGCTCGTGGTCCTGGGTTCTACAAGAAAGCAGGTTGAGTAAGCCATGGGGAGCAACATGGCTGATAAATGAGGTCCTGCCTCCAGGTTCCTGCCCTGTGTGAATTCCTAATCTCACTGCTTTTGATAATGAACTGTTATATGGAACTGTGAGTGAAATAAACCTTTTCCTCCCCAAGTTGCTTTGGTCATGGTGTTTCATCACAGTACCCCACAATCAAACATGTACACACCCATACATGCAAGCACAACTCTCTCTCTCTCTCCAGATGTTTAAAAGTTTGAGAATTTCCTTTAACATGATGAATACTTCCAAACTGAGTCTATATTTTTTCCATTTTCATTTGCTTGTTATGATTGTGCCATGTAGAACTAGACTGTTGCTTTCTATAGTTATTTAACCTCACAGCTCTTAGTATTTTGGATAATACCCATTAGTTCCAGAGTAATCAGTTCCTTGTATATTTGTTAATGTCAAAACAGTTCTAAGTTCCCAGAGAACTGTGTAAACTGTTAGCACAATACTTAAGGGCTGACTTCGTTGTCTTAACAAAAGTGAGGACTGACAGAGTCCACAGTAACTAGGATGGAGCTTCCCCTCATGTTGCACATTTCTATGGACCTTTCTTGGTGGTTTATCTCATGGTTTCATGAGCAGCTGTTTCCTTTCTGTATGTGATTCTAGCAAGGATTGCTTTGTCCTTAATTGCTGCCTGTGATGATGTAAGCCAGGCCATGGTGCATGTTGGGTTAGTCAGACCTTTTCAGGCCATAAGTAGACCGTTATGCCCAGTGACCAGTTGAAGAAGTTGCACTATTGTTAGGATCTTAAAAGCCATGTGCCATGTGCTAAAGTCTTGGTTGCCAGCCTGTGAAGCTATCGGGAGTCTAGAGGAAAGAAGGGCGGTCACTGGTACCCTGCCCCTGGAGGGGATATGGAGAACTTGGCTTCGTCAGTCTCTTTGTTCTTGTTTCCTGGCTGCTCTAAGGTGAGAAGCTTTGCTTGGCCATGCTTTCACCAGCACATGCATTACTTCATCACAGATACAAAAAGCAAACTAGCCAAGAGACCAAGCCCCGGAACATCTGAAATCAAGACCCACACTAAACTTTCCCCTTTCTCTTCTCAGTATTTTGTCCTTGTGATAGAAAGCTGAACAGCATTGGTTATAACCACACTTTACCATATTAATTCCTGAATTCCATGAACACAATAGGTCTTTCCACCTTCTAGCAAATTCTTCAATTTCTTTCTCTAGTGTTTTAGTTTTCGTGGTAGAGGTCTTTGTCTTTCTTTTTTTCTTTCTTTTTTTTGATGTCAATTTTTTCCTTTTTATTAAGAGATTTTTCTATTCATTTTACATATCAACCACAGATTTCCCTGTCCTCCCTCCTCCCAGCCCCAGCCTTCCTCCCCAATCCATCTCCCATTCACATCTCCTCCAAGGCAAGGTCTCCCCTGGGGAGTCAGCAGAGCCTGGCACATTCAGTTGAAGCAGGTCCAGTCCCCTCCTCCCTGCACCAAGGCTGAGCAAAGTGTCTCAGCATAGGCTGTAGGTTCCAAAAAGCCAGCTAATGCACCAAGGACAGGTCCCAGTCTCACTGCCTGGGGGCCACCTAAACAGTTCAAGCTAAACAACTATCTCACTTATCCAGAGGGCCTAGTCCAGTTCCATGAGGGCTCCTCAGCTATTGGTTCATAGTTCATTTCCACTAGTTTGGTTAGTTGTCTCTGTACTTTTTCCAATCATGGTCTTGATATCTCTTGCTCATATAATTCCTCCTCTCTCTCATCGATTGGACTCCTGGAGCTTGGCCTGGGGCTTGGCCATGGATCTCTGCATCTGCTTCCATCAGTCACTGGATGAGAGTTCTATCATGACAGTTAGAGTGTTCAGTCATCTGATCCCCAGAGTAGGTCAGCTCAGGCACCCTCTCGACCATTGCCAGTAGTTTATGGTGGAGTCAACTTTGTGGATTTCTGGGGACCTCTCTAGCACTCTCCTTCTTCCTATTCCCAGGATGTCTTCATTTATCATGGTATCTCTTTCCTTGTTCTCCCACTCTGTTCCTGATCCAGCTAGGACCTTCTGCTCCCCTAAGCTCTCTTTCCTCCCACCCTTGCCCTCCATTACTCCCCCCCCCCCGCCCCAGTTTGTTCCTGTAGATCTCATTCATTTCTCCGTCGCTGGGTGATCCCTGTGTCTTTCCTAGGGTCCTCTTTACTAGCTACCCTCCCTGGAGGTTTCAGTTTTTGTGGTAGAGGTCTTAGTCTTTCATGTCCTTGGTTAGGATTATACTAAGTTTTTATTTATTTATTTATTTATTTATTTATTTATTTATTTATTTATTTATTTATTATTTATTATTTATTACTTGTATGTATGTATATTCAGGTAGTTATGACTGGGATTGTTTCCCTGATTTCTTTCTCAGCATGTATGTTATTGGTATAGAGGAAAGTTAATGATTATTGTATGTTAATTTTGTGTCTTGATACTTTCCTGAAAGTATTTATCAGCTTTACAGTTTTCTGTAGTTTTTTTGGGTCTCCTGTATAGAACTGTGCCATCTGTTAACATCTGATTTCTTTTCCTATTTGTATCCTTCATTGGACTTCCCTATCTTGTCTTGCTCTAAGACTTCAAGCATTAGCCTGAATAAGAAGGGGAAGTGGACATTCTTATCTCATTCTTGATTTTAGTAGAAAAGCTTTCAGTTTCTCATTTAGTGCAATGTTTGCTGTAGGTGTGTTGTATATAGCTTTATTGTGTTGAGACATATTCCTTCTATTCCTGCTTTCTTCAAGACTTTTACCATGAAGAAATGTAGATTTTTCAAAAGCTCATTTGGTGTCTATTGAGATGACCATGTAATTCCTGTTCTTGAGTTTACTTATTAGACATATTGGTTCCATATATGTTGAACCATCCCTATAACTCTGGAATAAAACTAGTATGATCATGGTAAATGATATTTTTGATGTGTTCTTGAATACAGTTTGTAAGTATCTTATTGACTTTTCATTTATGTTTATTAGAGAGATTGTTGTGGGATTTTCTTTTCTGTTGTTGTGTTTATGTGGTTTTGATATCAGGGTAATATCAGGTAAAAAGGGCTTGGTCACATTGATCCCTTTTCTATTTTGTGGAGTAGTATGAGAAGCATTTGGGTTAGCTCTTTAAAATCCTGGTAGAGTTCTTCAGTGAATCCATCTGTGCCTGGACTCTTTTGTTTCCTTGTTTAAAACACTGAGATTTCATAATTACTGTGTTAATCTTATTACCTATTATAGACCTGTTTAAATACTTGGTCTCACCTTGGTTTAATTCGGTAAGTCAGATGAGTTTAGAAATTATTCCACTTATTTTATATTTTACAATTTGGTGGAATATAAGCTTTTAAACTATGTCCTAGTAATTTTCTATCTATTTGTAACATCTTTCTTTTAATTTCATTTGGGTTTTCTCTAGCTTTCTTTGAAAATTTTCTGTTACTATTTCACTTTATGTGTCTAGGTGTCTGGACTGCATGTGTTTCTGTGTACCGTGTGTGTTCCTGGTTTCTTTGGGGGCCAGCAGTGGATGTTCTGGGACTGGAGTTACAGATTGTTGTGAGCCACCATGTGGGTGCTGGAAGTCAAACCTGGGTCCGCTGGACGAGCACCCAGTGCTCTTAACTGCCATGCTCTCTCTTCAGCCCTGTCTTTCTTTCAGCCACGGGACCGATCTTTTTAAAGAACCAATCAATTTTTCAATTGACTCTTGCATTTTGTTTGTTTTAATTTCTTCTCTGATCTTGATCATTTCTTTGGACCTACTGATTCTTCTTGGTTTGTTATTTCACTAAGGTCTTAAGGTACATTATCAGATTATGTATTTGAAAGCTCTCTGAGGTTTATTTTAAATAGGGGCCCTTATAGCTGTGAGCCACCCTCTGCTGTTGCTTTCATTGTATTCTGTGGGTGTTGGTATGCTCTGATTTCATTTTTATCCACTGTCAGGAATTTAAAAGTTTTCCCCTTAATTTCTTTGATGATCCATTCATTATCTAATAGTGTATTGTTCTCTCTATGAGTCATGTATGTTCTGTTTCTCTTGTTGATTTCTAGCTTTGTTCTGTTGTGATCAGATAGAGGAAATGATTTAAATTTTCCTGTATTTGTTAAGACTTGCTTTGTTCTCTTGTATGCTTTATTTTAGAGAAAGATCTGTGAGCTCCTGAAGAGAATGTGTACTTCAGAGTGTTCCAGTGGAATTTTCTGTGGATGTTTGATCTATGCTGTCATTTAATTAAGACGTTTCTCTACTTTTGTTGGGATGACCTGTCTGTTAGTTAAAGCAGGGTATTGAATTACTCACTGTCACTGTGTTTGGGTTAATCTGTGCATTTACATCCAATAGTGTTTGTTTTATGAAATTGGGTGCCTTAGTGTTGCCTGTAAATACTTAGCCTTATAATAACTTACAGATGAATTATTCCTCTCCTGAGTATGAACAGACCTTCCTTCTCTCTTCTCATTTTGGTTCCAAGTCTATTTTTTTTTCCAGTTATCAGAACAATGACCCTTGCTTGCTTTCTAGTTCCATTAGCTTGGAATGCCTTTTCCATGTTATTGTTTTTCCTTTTTATATATTCTCTGACTGGCTAGCACTGTGTGGGCCAGGGGTGGTGGGAGCCCTTTTTCTGGGTTCCACCACCTCAGCAGCAGCCTTGGCAGGGAGACTGATTCAGGCTCAGTGTGTAGCACTCCAACCTCAACCTTCACAGCCCAGGGTCCTGTGTAGGTCCCTTGACGGACAGGCTCAGTTACTGGCTCTGCAACAGCCCTTCCTTGGGCAGCTGTGTGGCTGGTATTGGGTGAGGAGAATGTAGCTAGAGTTTTCCTGCCTTACCCACAGTCAGGACAAATCTTTGTCACCCGCCAGTCCCACAGCCGCTCAGGCCCAACCAAGTAAACACAGAGACTTATATTGCTTACAAACTGTATGGCCGTGGCAGGCTTCTTGCTAACTCTTCTTTTATCTTAAATTAACCATTTCCATAAATCTATACCTTGCCACGTGGCTGGTGGCTTACCGGCGTCTTCACATGCTGCTGGTCATGGCGGTGGCTGCAGTGTCTCTCTCCTCAGCCTTCCGCTTCCCAGAATTCTCCTCTCTCCTTGTCCCACCTACTTCCTGCCTGGCCACTGGCCAATCAGTGTTTTATTTATTGACCAATCAGAGCAATTTGACATACAGACCGTCCCACAGCACTTCCCCTTTCTTTTTTTTAAAAGGAAGGTTTTAACTTTTACACATCTACAAAGTCAGCTTGGTATATTTGGGAATTTGGGCGTAGCTTCTCTTACTACTTCCTGCTGGAGGGGGGCGCTGTATCTTATGGGGACACAAAGAAAATTTTAGGATCATGGAGTAGTCCGTGAGACCGTATCGTCTGAGCCAGTTGCCTTGAAACAATTCTGGATGTTGGATCATCTGGGCCATGGTGTCATTGGAGACCTTTCAGGTGGTCTTGGCTGGTCAAACCCGATGTATCTTAATCTGGAACAAATCCATAGCCTCTGGCTTTCTGTGGAAACAAAGGCAGAGCCTCCTTTCCAAAGCAACATATCCTTACATCCAAATTTTGAAGTTAAGGTACCTTTAAAATACACATTTTTGCATAACTCAACAGCTTTTGCAATCAAATGTTTTTCTTCAGTTACAAATATCAAAGAGAACATAATCCAGATTCTCTGTGTGGTAGCCATCTTTACATGGCTTATTTTTTATATTACCTTGAGCCTATTGCTTAAACTGCAGCCTTTTAAGCCTGAAACGGCGCGGCGGCTGCTGGCTCCGCCCACTTCAGCTTCCCAACATGGCGGTGGTACGTTTTCCGCCAGCTCTGGGAGCCATCGTGGGTCTATGCTTTTATCCAAGCAGCGTGTAGCCCAGAAACCTCTTTTTTTGTACTAGCAAAGGCTAAATCCACCATGCAGCTTAATGTGCCACTTGCAGAGGCCTCATTCCCGCCATACTGCAGATCGAGCTTGCATGCTAGGAACCCGCCAGTAGCTCAAACCGGCAGCTGCCGCTTATTTGAGAGAGACAATTAGGAAGCTGTTTTTAGTTCCGTTTTAGAATCTTTTTTCAGGTTTTAGGTGGAAACTCTTGCCAACACGTTGGGCGCCATTTGTAGCTAGAGTTTTCCTGCCTTACCCACAGTCAGGACAAATCTTTGTCACCCGCCAGTCCCACAGCCGCTCAGGCCCAACCAAGTAAACACAGAGACTTATATTGCTTACAAACTGTATGGCCGTGGCAGGCTTCTTGCTAACTCTTCTTTTATCTTAAATTAACCATTTCCATAAATCTATACCTTGCCACGTGGCTGGTGGCTTACCGGCGTCTTCACATGCTGCTGGTCATGGCGGTGGCTGCAGTGTCTCTCTCCTCAGCCTTCCGCTTCCCAGAATTCTCCTCTCTCCTTGTCCCACCTACTTCCTGCCTGGCCACTGGCCAATCAGTGTTTTATTTATTGACCAATCAGAGCAATTTGACATACAGACCGTCCCACAGCAGGAGAAGGTCTCCCACTGACCTTAACCACTGAAGTTTTGCTTTGACCTCTCCAGTTCTAGGGACTCATCCTGTTTTGTGCATCCAGCTGGAGATCATCCACAGGTCATCCACTGTCCTTGCAGTGCCAGTGTGTGAAAGACAGCGTTTCCCTGGAGATCCCCTACGACCTTACTGGAGCTGCTTGGTGCCCTTGTTGCACGGTATTGGTTCACAGCCCTTGTCCACTGCTTCCCTGCTGAGAGCTCACCTGTCTTGATAAACTCACTTACTGAGATCATTTCATGCGGGAGTAGAGGCTATAGTGTGTGGTTTTGATTGTTTTTCTTTTCACCTACTTGTGTTCACCAGGCCTTTAGTCCATCATCTTACTCTGAAATCTCACCAGTATTTTTAGTCAAAGGGAGATAAAGGGAGAAATAATAAAAATGGATTTTATTGGCACATTTACCATGTTCCTTGTCTGTGTTCTTATTTCCTGTGTCACTGGACTTGCTACAAGGTATGCTCCATGAGAGCAAGGACATTTGCAGTTTGCAGAGTCAAGCAAGTGCGTTAATTCTTTGCCACACCCACATTACTATGATGGGTTAGGATATTTGCAGTTGCATGATATAACCTTGTAGCATGAATCTTAAAAGTTCTTATTAATAAAGTCAAACCTGAGGCCAGTTATTTGGGTGAACCCTGGAAGATCAGAGCCAGAACAAGCCACAGCTATCTCACCTTGCCAATTCCTCAGCTGGTCTTGCTTCCTCAGACTGGAAACTTCTGTTCCTCATCCCAATGGCTCTCAGCTGAACTGCTGCTAGAAGCCTGAATGCTTAACCAGCCGAATGCTTAACCAGCCACATGCTTAACCAGCCAAATGCTTCTAGTTTCTGGTCCTCACACCTTATATATCTTTCTGCTTTCCACCATCACTCCCTAGGATTAAAGGCTCGTTTCCTGGGATTAAAGGTGTGAGTCACCATGCCTGGCTGTTTCCAATGTGGCCTTGAACTCAGAGATCCCAGATGGATTTCTGCCTTTGGAATGCTAGGATTAAAGGCGTGTGCTATCACTGCCTAACTAGTGGCTTTTCTGTTCTCTGACCCCAGATAAGTTTATTAAGGCACACGATATTTTGGGGAACACAATACCACCACATAACCTGTTGGTATTTAGCAAATTTCAAACTGGAATTCTGGGGATTACATGCCTTCTGTGTTGCATACCCTCAGCACATGTACATGCAACTTTATAATTTATACGTCAGTTAATGAGACTGCTATGGACTGAGCTATGCTTCCCCAGAATTCTCTCCGGAAGAAACTGTATTGGAGTAAAGAAGGAGTTTAAGCTAATCAAAATCTTGAGTGGGTGTAGATGTAACCAACGGTCTTATTAAATAAGAAACACAGAAACAATGTAAAAGAGAGAGCCGAGAAGTCAGAGCTCAGAGCTAAAATCTCACCCTTCCTCCTGCTGTCCCAGCTTCGCGAAAAGAGACCTACTTCCTGTCGGTTCGTTTTTTTATAGTATGTTGTTCTGCCTTCTCATTGGTTGTAAACCCAAACACATGACTGCCTCGTCACTGTCTGAATGCACAGCCCCCTAGGTCTTAAAGGCATATGTCTCCAATGCTGACTGTATCCCTGAACACACAGAGATCTTATGGGATTAAAGGCGTGTGCCATCACCGCCACACTCTTGCTATGGCTCTAATAGCTCTGACCCTGAACACACAGATATCTATGGGATTAAAGGCGTGTGCCACCACCGCCACACTCTTGCTATGGCTCTAATAGCTCTGACCCCCAGACAACTTTATTTATTAACATACAATCAAAATAATATTTCAGTACAAATCAAAATAATATTTCAATACAATTAGATTACCACCACATTTCCCCTTTACTATTTTAATAAAAAGAAAAAAAAAGCAAAAGGTTATGACTAACAAAAGAAAAACTATATACAAAAGTACAATAACTATATACAATATATACAAGTAATAAATACCTAAACAGGTATTTGACAAATCAGAGAAAACAATTCCATTATCTATCCTATTTTGGTAAATCCAAGATGTATCTAACGCACTTTCTATCCTAATTAATTTTCAACTATAACTAACTAATCTTCAACCATAACTAACTAATCTTCAACTCCCTCAGAGACCCAAGAAGGGAATAATATTAGCTAACAAAAATAAAAACAGGAAGTGCATGCAAGCAACTTCCAAAAAATTTTGTGAGTTGACAGAAACAGCCAGCTGCCTGGGCAGTCACCTGAGGTTTCTCCGCAGTGTTGGGGTATCATCTTCAGCCTATAGGCTTAGTGTATCTGACAGACTCATTTGTGAAGTAGGATGTACACAAGGTCAACAGTTCAACCTCACATTGGGTGAGAGCAGTCCATGTACAAGAAACACCTGAATTCCACTAGTGTCCTGTCATGATTCAGGATTTTAAATTCTGGAAATTGTTGACAGTTTTTGAATTCAGCTGTCCATTCTTCTTGGCTGTGTATATATGGCTTCATCTCAGCATCCCCTTCTTCTCCACATCCCTCTATTAAATGCAGGTCTACTTTTGAGAGGCATGAGCTTTCAGCTGCTGTTCCATTGTACAACAGAATCCATCGGCCCTCTGCCTGTTAAGCTGCCTTCGAAGAAAAGGGCACTGTACCTTTTCCGGATGCGAAGGCCACTTCAGGGATGGGGCCATATTGTCCTGGCCTCAGAAGATGCCTTTTGATAAAGCCATAACCACACTTGTTTTGGTAAGAATCAGTAGTCCCTTGTTTCGTGATCTGTCTGTCCATTTTGTCCTGTTGATTCGAGGATACTTTGTTGTCCAGTGGCTAACTTTTGCCAAAATGAAAGTTGACTCCATATGCAGTTTCTTCAATGCCCATATTTTCTCTAAAGTAGATTGGTACTGCCAGGAGCCGACATGTCTCAAAAAAGAAAAATTTTCTAAGTTATTAAAACATTTTAAATGCCATATTCTGTAGATCTCTGAAGGGTTTGAAGATGACCTGTCTAAAACATCTCTGCTCAATTTTTAAAACATATCTAATATGACTACAAGTTCTATGATAATGTCTAACTACTAACTTTCATTTCTTTATATCCTAATAGTTGATAATGATAACATTCAAGGATCAGAAATTTGCATTACATTGTTAAATGAATGGTATAAATACAATTAGAAATATACATATAGCATTTTCTAACAATATCGGTTTCAAATTTGTATACAATATAAAACAATCCAATCCAATGTAAAGTATTTAAAATTAGTAATTGTCTTTTTCTTTTCTTTCTTTCTCTCTCTTTTTTTTTAAACAAGAACCTTAAATCTAATCTCCTTTGCTTAGCCTTTTTCCTAACCCTTGACAATAACTTGTAACCAACCCCCCTAAATACTGAAAATTATCCCAGACCCAAAACCCATTAAAAAGACCAAAAAACCACCCGCCCCACACCACCTCTTTGGGAATGTGGGCGTCGTATTCTTAAAATTGCTTCCTGCTGGGTATGGGCGAAGTTTTCTTTATCCTGAAAGAAAATTTTTAGGTTAATTGTCAAATTCTAAGAGAGGTAACTATATCCTTCATTATCCAGTCTGTGTATAATGCCAAAGTTCAGGGTTTATCTCAAGTCCTTATTCAAGTAGTCTTTGAGACTGGATCATCTCAGTCATCTCAAAATTGCTCTGAGCATCTTATAGTTCAAAGCTGATCTATGGATGATGCTTGTCAGCTTAATGATATTATTATTGTCCACGTGGAATTGTTGTTGTTGTGGGGCCCCATCTTCTTTCTGGAGACTTCAGTTGATGTTAGGCCTGGCCGTGATTTCCTGCAGAAAACTGATAAGAGACTCGAACACAAAAACATATATATGCAGCTAGCCCTTTTTCTAGAATTAGTTAGTACTCTATGTGACCATTCATATCTTAACAAAGTTTAAAATGTATATATATATATTAATCTTGTAAATTTTGATATAAAATTTATACTTTGAGAAAAGTTTAAAGAATCAGAATAGAATCAAAGAGTTGAGATTAGTAATAGAATAGTCCCTTAATTAATTTTGCTTTTGTCCTGTACCATAGCAGAAGATGGCTCTTATTCTGGCATGATACAGGGAGTTTGCATTTTCCTTTTAACAACATGCTTGAGTTTAAAGAAGGAGAGAGCCATTCTCCAACTCCAAAGTCAGCTTTAAATTTTAATTGAACTGGGACTATTAGAAAACCAATAGTGTTAAATCTTTAGAGAAAAGCAGAAACAAACATTTAGGAAGACAAAAAAATTTTTTTAGATAATATATACCCATACACCGTTTCACTCTGTTTCTAGGGATAGATGATTTGTCACTTTTCTTCAGTTGTCTCATTTGTCCAGTGTTCTTCAGATTCCTTAACCTTCTTTCTCCTAAAAGACAAAAACAAAAACCTTTCCCCAAGACTAATTTTGGGGATGTTTCCTTTTGACAAGTTATTATCTGATTAAATGAAAAGGCATGTTTTATTGATACAAGTTAGTTTAAATTGGATGTTCATGCAGGTTGATGAACTATCACCTCCTCAATTAAGAGGTCTCTCTTGTTCAAATCGAACCTTTATCAATTTTGATGGTACCCACAGCTTATCTTCTCCTGTAGAAACAAAAGCAAAACCTCGTCCCCAATGTAATACATACCCTGGTTTCCATTCTGAGGTCAGCACATCCTTAAAGTATATAGGCTGATTTAATTCTGTAGTTTTTTCTATTATCCAATGTCTCTCTGCAGCTGTTGTTCCTTTCTCATTGGCATTCAGAAAATTCAAAGTTAGAAGAGCATTATGCAGTCTATTTCTGGGGGTTTTTGTTACCCATTTCTGTTTATTTAGCATATCCTTTAGAGTTCTGTTTGATCTTTCTATAACTGCTTGACCTGTAGGATTATGTGGTATGCCTGTAATATGCTTTATATTGTAATAAGCAAAAAACTGTTTCATTTTAACAGAGACATATGATGGAGCATTGTCAGTTTTGATTTGTGCAGGTATACCCATGATGGCCATAACTTCTAGCAAATGAGTGATTACAGAATCAGCTTTTTCAGAACTCAAAGCAGTTGCCCATTGAAATCCTGAATAAGTATCGATAGTGTGGTGTACATATTTCAATTTTCCAAATTCTGCAAAGTGAAACACGTCCATCTGCCAGATTTCATTTCTCTGAGTACCCTTTGGGTTACATCCTGCTGGTAATGGCGTTTGATTGTAGAAGGAACAAGTAGGACATTTCTTTACTATTTCTTTGGCTTGTTGCCAGGTTATGGAAAAATCCTTTTTTAAACCTTTACTATTGACGTGATGTTTTTTATGAAATTCTGAGGCCTCCAGCACATTTCCTATCAATAATTTATCAATCTCATCATTGCCTTGTGCTAGAGGGCCTGGCAGACCAGTATGGGATCGAATGTGAGTTATATATAAAGGATGATTCCTTTTCCTGATTGTATCTTGTAATTGAATAAATAGTGAAGTTAATTCTGAAGCATCAGGGATAAATTCTGCAGTCTCAATATGTAACACCACTCTTTCAGCATACTGAGAGTCAGTTACTATGTTGAGAGGTTCTGAAAAATCCATTAATACCAACAGAATAGCATACAATTCTGATTTTTGAACTGAATTATACGGACTTTGAACCACTTTACTTAAATTTTCTGATTTGTAACCTGCCTTTCCTTCTTTGTTGGCATCTGTATAAAATGTACGAACTCCAGATATGGGTTTTTGCCGTACAATTCGAGGCAAGATCCAATCAGCTCTCTTTATAAGATCAATTCTATTGCTTTTGGGATATTTGCTTTTAATTTCTCCCAAAAAATTACTGCAAGCTCTTTGCCAAGGTTCACTTTCTGTCCATAATTTTTCAATGTCCTCCTTAGTTAATGGTACGACAATTTCTGCTGGGTCTATGCCTGCTAATTGACGAAGTCTCAGTTTTCCTTTGTAAATCAAGTCAGAGATTTTTTCCACATAAGTTTTTAATTTTTTATTTGGTTTATTTGGTAAAAATATCCATTCCAATATAATATCTTCCCTCTGCATTAATATTCCAGTAGGAGAACGCCTAGAAGGTAAAATAACCAAAATGCAATCCAGCTTTGGATCAATACGATTCACGTGTCCTTCATGCACTTTCTTTTCTACCAAGGCTAATTCTTTCTCAGCTTCAGGTGATAATTCTCTTGGACTATTTAAGTCCTTGTCACCTTCTAAGGTTTTGAACAAATTAGTCAGTTCATCATTTTTTACCCCAACAATAGTTCGTAGATGAGAAATATCTCCAAATAATCTTTGAAAGTCATTAAGAGTCTGTAGTCTATCTCTCCGAATTTGCACCTTTTGGGGTCTGATTTTTTGTAGCTCTATTTTATATCCTAAATAATTAATAGAATCTCCTCTTTGTATCTTTTCAGGAGCAATTTGTAATCCCCAGCAAGGCAAAATTTTCTTTACTTCTTCAAACATTATTTCTAAAGTATCTGCATTTGAGTCAGCTAGTAAAATATCGTCCATATAATGATAAATTATAGATTTAGGAAATTTTTTACGTATCACTTCCAATGGCTGTTGTACAAAATATTGGCACAGAGTTGGGCTATTCAACATTCCCTGTGGGAGGACCCTCCATTGAAATCTTTTAACCGGTTGAGAATTATTATAAGTAGGCACTGTAAAAGCAAATCTTTCTTTGTCTTTTTCTTGTAAGGGTATTGAAAAGAAACAGTCTTTTAAATCAATAACTATGAGAGGCCATCCTTTTCGTAATAGAGTAGGCAAAGGCATCCCAGATTGTAGAGAGCCCATTGGCTGAATTACTTTGTTAATTGCCCTAAGGTCTGTTACCATTCTCCATTTACCAGATTTCTTTTTAATAACAAATACAGGAGAATTCCAAGGGCTGGTTGATTCTTCAATATGCTGAGCATTTAACTGTTCTTCTACCAGCTCTTCTAAAGCCTGGAGTTTCTCTGTTGTTAAAGGCCATTGCTGGACCCATACAGGCTTGTCTGTTAACCATTTTAAAGGTAGAGCTGTTGGTGTCTTTGGAAGATCATCAGTTATTGTGCCCTGTTCTTGTATAATATGGATGGCTGGTGACCTCTCATTAGAACAATATCTTCTAATATTTCTCTCAGTAACATGTGCTAGTTTATGATTTGTTTCTGAGATTGGAGGGATGTTAATCTGAGTATTCCATTGTTGCAACAAGTCTCGACCCCACAGGTTCATAGTTATGTTAGCCACATATGGTTTTAATTTTCCTCTCTGTCCTTCTGGACCTATACATTCGAGCCATCTTGCACTCTGTTTCACCTGAGATAATGTCCCAATTCCTAACAGTTGAACGTTTACCTCCTGAAGAGGCCAAGTTGGATGCCAAAATTCTGGTGCAATTATGGTAACGTCCGCACCTGTGTCTACCAGACCAGACAACAAAACACCATTTATTTTTATCGTTAATTTTGGTCTTTGTTCATTAATAGAAGTTTGCCAAAAAATTTTCTTTATGTTTTCTCCTGAATTTTCTATTCTCTCTGTTTCATCATCCTGACCAGCATGATTTATTCCAATAGGCATTTGGTTATTTAATCGCTCTCCAGAGCAGGCATTTCCTCTATGGCTGCAGGAAAGGTTTGAACTGGATTTGCACTGGGGGCCTGCCTGAGGCCCCTCTGGGAGTTTCCCGAAGACTGAGGCAAAGGATTACCCTGTCTGTCCTTTGTTGATCTACATTCGTTGGTCCAGTGTTTTCCCTTACCACACCTTCTGCATACTCCAGAAGGAAGGGGTATTCTGTTGCCATTGTTCCTTGAAGAAACATTGTTTCTGGGAATGACCTGTCTACAGTCCCTTTTCAAATGTCCTTGCTTTCCACATCCAAAACATCTAACACTCCTCAAACCTTTTGAAATTACTTCTCCTACCCATGTATCATCATGCTCATCAGCTTCAACATTAATTGTTTCTCTAATCCAATCTTCTATAGGTGCAGATCTTGCCCTTAATGGCCTGATTATTCTTTTGCATGCTGCATTCGCATTCTCAAAGGCCAAAGATTCAATTATTGCCTTACTAGCTTCTGAATCCGAGACCATTCTCTTTACTGCTGAAGCCAGTCTTTGTAAAAAATCTGTAAAAGACTCTTTTGGGCCTTGCATCACCTTTGTAAATGACTCAGATTTTTTTCCTGGTTCCTCAACTCTGTCCCATGCATTCAAGGCTGCCGTTCGACATAAAATTAGGGTTTGGACATCATATAAACATTGTGCTTGCGCTGAAGCATATTGGCCTTCGCCCATAAGCTGATCCTGGCAAACTTGTATTCCTTTATCCCTCCATTGTTTTTCTATGTTTTTAGCCTCCTCCTTAAACCAAGTCAGAAATTGAAGTCTCTGGCTGGGTTCCAGAACACCTTGTGCAAGGTCCCGCCAATCCTGTGGTACTATCCTATTATATGTTGACCAAGTGTTTAACATTTGCTTTACATATGGGGAATGCATGCCATAAGATACTATTGCCTCCTTAAACCTTTTTAAATCCAACATTTCAATTGGAGCCCAAGTATTTTGTGTAGCCATTTGATCAGGCATCTGCTGTACGGTTACAGGATAAATTAAGGGTGACTGTGTGAAAACAGGCTTTCTTTCTGCAACCTTATGATCCCGACTTGAAACAACTTCACTGTTAATTTCTTCTGTCTGAATTTTTACAGGTTTAACAAGTTCTTCTAAAGCTGTTATCCTGGCACTTAAATTGACTATCTTTTTAAATATTAAAATGTGGATTATTATAGTGATAAGGTGCATAATTCCACCAATACTAATATTATATAGTTGTTCCATTGCCAGACTGCCTAAAATTTCGAACAAAAACCAATTTTCTTCCAATGTACACATAAAACCCATTTGTTTTTTAATGTGGAAAAAAATTCTCTTTTAGATAGTTTCCTTTAAAATATATGATATATTATGACTTACCAAATCTGCGTAGAACAGTAGAAATCCGAGGGGATTTTCAAAGCAGCCACCTAGTGTCCCAGGTGTAAATCCAGAGAGAGAGAGAGAGAGAGAGAGAGAGAGAGAGAGAGCACAAGAAAGCGTAGCCGGCTAAAGCTTAAATGCAGCCACGTGTTCCCTCTTGTGCCGAGTCAAGGCTTGGGTCTGGCTTCCTTAAGCTCCGACCACGTGCATTGGCTTTACAGGCAGGGCCCTGTTCGGAAGGGCAGGTCTGAGTTGTTTGTAGCACCGGCTTTAAGCAAGCAGGATTTAAGCAAGCAGCTCACCGATAGTCCAGCCTGAGGTCAAGCAGAACTAGACCCAGGCTAAGAAGCCGATCGCCGCCGGCCGCCTGCCGCCGCTGCCGCCGCCGCCGCGGGCCGCCTGCCGCCCTTGTGGGAAAGCGGACCTGCCGCCAAGCCAAGCAGTTTTTAATGGATTCTTGTCACGTTGGGCGCCAGATGTAGATGTAACCAACGGTCTTATTAAATAAGAAACACAGAAACAATGTAAAAGAGAGAGCCGAGAAGTCAGAGCTCAGAGCTAAAATCTCACCCTTCCTCCTGCTGTCCCAGCTTCGCGAAAAGAGACCTACTTCCTGTCGGTTCGTTTTTTTATAGTATGTTGTTCTGCCTTCTCATTGGTTGTAAACCCAAACACATGACTGCCTCGTCACTGTCTGAATGTACAGCCCCCTAGGTCTTAAAGGCATATGTCTCCAATGCTGACTGTATCCCTGAACACACAGAGATCTTATGGGATTAAAGGCGTGTGCCATCACCGCCACACTCTTGCTATGGCTCTAATAGCTCTGACCCTGAACACACAGATATCTATGGGATTAAAGGCATGTGCCACCACCGCCACACTCTTGCTATGGCTCTAATAGCTCTGACCCTGAACACACAGATATCTATGGGATTAAAGGCATGTGCCACCACCGCCACACTCTTGCTATGGCTCTAATAGCTCTGACCCTGAACACACAGATATCTATGGGATTAAAGGCATGTGCCACCACCGCCACACTCTTGCTATGGCTCTAATAGCTCTGACCCCCAGACAACTTTATTTATTAACATACAATCAAAATAACATTTCAGTACAAATCAAAATAATATTTCAATACAATTAGATTACCACCACAAGTGGGTCTTGGATGCTGATCAAGTGATACAAGAGAACTCTGCCAGATGGCAACCGTGTCAGTAGGTGAGAAAGAGCTCGCACTAGGAAGTAAGTGGGCTGCATCGAGATTCTGGACTTCCTGGCTGTCAGATCTGTGAGAAATAATTTTTGTTGTTTAACTCACCCAGTCTGTGGTCGTTTGTGATAGCACCCCACCTGACTAATCTGTAAGAAATAGATTTAAACCTTATCCACCAAGCTTGAGAGCAGGGGAATGCATAATTTTGCATTCATCTAAGAAGCAGCAGCGGCATTTGGAGGGTTGATCACCTGTTTGCGCTGTGAGGTGATTTTGGAGAGCCCGTTATTCCGAAGAGCCACCTTGTCAATGATAATGACGTATAACACACACCTGTCAATTAGAGGCACACCTGTCAAGTAGATACAGAAGGGAACATAATAATACAGCTAGACAAGAAACAGCAAATAAGTGTGATGGATGGCGTGATTGACATAACTCAATTAGACACCAGTTCTTGGTGTGTAATTTAAGATTTTGTGATATTTCATAGACAGGTTCCCAATGGCTGTCAGTGGTGAAATGATTAAAAGACTTATGAAGCCAACGGTCAGCTTTCTTAGGAGACTTACTAGTCAGAAAGAAAGACTAACAGTTATTTGAATTCCTTTTGTTTTCTCCTGTTTTCCCCCTTTTTTATCCTGTGCTACTCTCAACACCGTTTCTTCCTCTTTCTTTGTTTCTTTCTTTCCTTCTTTTTCTGTTCCTTCCTTCCTTCCTTCCTTCCTTCCTTCCTTCCTTCCTTCCTTCCTTCCTTCCTTCCTTCCTTCCTCCCTCTCTCCCTCTGCCCTCTCCCCACCTCTTTATTTTTGAGAAAGCGTTCCTCTATATACCTGGCTGTCCTGGAACTTGCTCTGTAGACCAGGCTGGCCTTGAACTCACAGAGATCTGCCTGCCTCTGCCTCCCAGATGCTGAGATTAAAGGCGCGCACCACTACTGCCTGGCAAGTACATATTTTCTTGTAAGCCTCTTTTTAGATAGTGAAGCAGCAAAACCCAATCCCCAGAGTTCTTGCTTTTCACTTTCTCATCAGTCTCATGATTTTAAGTATAATCTACATGGTAACAACTTATACGTTCCCTTCTTACACTTTGACCTCTGCTTGATTCCTACTGGCCCTCCAAACTGGCGTCCTTGCTCTACACGTTAAGGATGATGTTAATTTCACTCATAATTTTTACTTCGTTGTAGTGTGTGTACGAGGGTGCATGTGTGCCGTGGCATGTGTAGCGAGGAAAATTTCATGGGATCAGATCTTTCTTTGATGTGGCTTCTGAGGGTCCAGGGAGGATTGAACTCAGGTGGTAAGGCTTGCATGGCAAGTTCATTCACCCACTGAACCATCTCCCGGGCTCCTCAGGTAACGTTTTGAACAGAATTTACTTGTGGAGCAGTTTTAGGGTCACAGCACAGTTGGGCGGACACTTTTCTGAATGGCCCTGCTTCCCGATCTGCAGCACGGCTCCCTCCTTTTGATTCACTAGCTACTCTTACCCCCCTTCCTGTTCTGAGTTCTCACAACGTATTCCAATCCACGCCGCCCTTCTCTCTTACAAGGCTCTTTCCCAATCTTCCATCTCATTATTGGTCTTCTCTCTCCAGCTAACCCTGCCATCTCTAGTCACTTCTTAAACCTGCCTAGCCAGTCCCCACTTTAGGATGTGTGTACTTTCTGTTCATTCTGCACAAGCATACTTTTTTTTCCCTTCGATCTTCACACCTTTCCTAGGCATTTTCTCATTTGTCATTGTTGGGAAAAGTTCCCGTTCCTTTCTGCCCACTCACTCTGATGCAGTTCTCATGGGAGACCTCTGGAGCTCTGGCTGTCTGACATGATACTGTGACTTATTTGCTTTTGGGATTATCATTTGTCTCCTCCTCTGTGATGGAAGCCTTATGAGATCAGGGACATTTTTTCTATTGTATCATCAGTTACCTCTATTGGTGCTTGGCACAAAGTACGTTCACTCATTGAATTAGGATTGGGTCATATCTGTCTTCAAATTACATGGGCTGAAAATGGGAGAGTTCGGACCATACTCCCCAACCTCAAAGATGTGCTAACATCTCTTATACCATGTTCCAGGTCATCATGTCCACACTTACACTCCCATTGTGTGTATTTGCAGATAGTTTGTATATCTTTTTCTGTATATGATACAGAAAATGAATGTTAACAGTTGGACTGGAATCTTTGAGTATACTCACCTGTTACCAGAAGTTGGGATATGCTGGGCATGGTGACACATGCCTGTAATCTCAGCTCTCATTAGGCAGAGGCAGGAGGATTATAGCGAATTTAAGGCTGATTTGGGCTACATAGTGAGTGAGACCCATTTCAAAACAAAAACAAATATAGGAAAGAAAAGGAAAAGCTCTGTGATTGCAGTAGATTAAAGGCATTCCTAATGCTAATGTTAGCTTTCTGTTCCTGGATGGATCTGCCCTTACCTTGAGGAAAGTAAAGATTACTAGAGTCTTAGGATAAAATGTTTATGTTTTGATATGTATTTTGATTGGATTTAATTATTAAAATAAGTGTTCCATTTAAACCATTCTATGGAATACTTGCTACATATGGCGTAGCATAGGGGATTTCCTCAGACAACAGAAAGCAGTGGTTGCAAGATGCCTTTCAGGGCTGAAACCACGGGTTATTGTTTTGTAAAGCTGTACCACCACAAGCATGCCACTAGGTGGCACCAGCGGCCAATTGACAGGCAAGGCCTGTGAATGTCTAGCAAGGGAGGTGAATCTGTCTGTACACCGCCTTCTTTTTGCATGTAGCTATATTCATCTTGGAAGATCTCACTGAAAGAAGATGGAATTTGCTTGGGTCTTTAGCTGTGTCGTATGGAGCGTAGAAAATTGGCACTAAGCTACGGATTAGCAACATCGAGAGGGAGAGCTCACAGCAGAGAGCAGCCTGCTTTGTCTCTGTGGCCATGGATACTGAGTGAAAACATCAGAGGGCATGGGGGGGGGCGGTACATAAAGTTAGCCCCAGCAGAGCTTAAAGGTAGTGTTTTAGTTCCTGTGTCTCCTCTAGGGTCAAGACGACCTTTCCCCCTCTTTTGGAAAGTCTTTTGTGCCTTCTGCTCTCCCTGGGTACTCAGCACACCCACCTGTGTGTTCACCCCAACATGCCGAGCCTGTGGCTCCTTCTCACCCAGTCAGAGCTTTGAGTTCTTGCTGTCTTACTTACGGTCTACTGGCTACTCACTCAAAAGACCCATTTCCACTTGTTCACTGTGGGCTGGAATTTAAAGGGAGAACTAGCTCAACATTTGCGTTTGCTTGTTCCTCTTCTCTCAGATACACAAAGTGCATCTTTATAGATTGTAGCTAGAGTTTTCCTGCCTTGCCCACAGTCAGGACAAATCTCTGTCACCCGCCAGTCCCACAGCCGCTCAGACCCAACCAAGTAAACACAGAGACTTATATTGCTTACAAACTGTATGGCCGTGGCAGGCTTCTTGCTAACTGTTCTTATAGCTTAAATTAATCCATTTCCATAAATCTATACCTTGCCATGTGGCTTGTGGCTTACCGGCATCTTCACATGCTGCTTGTCATGGCGGCGGCTGGCAGTGACTCCTCCCACCTTCCTGTTCTTTCTTTTCTCCTCTCTGTTAGTCCCGCCTATACTTCCTGCCTAGCTACTGGCCAATCAATGTTTTATTTATTGACCAATCAGAACAATTTGACATAAAGACCATCCCACAGCACTAGATAGATGGAGACAGGAGGGTATTGATAGGGTAATGTGAGCACTTAGTGAAGGGGCTATTTAAATGATAGGGATCCATGCCAGGGCCATCCATAGTGGGATTTTAATAATGTCTCCATGTGGCCTTCTCTAAGGTACTGGCTAGTAAAAGAAGAATGCACTTGGTGTGAACTGTGGCTCTAGGCAGTGGCTTGTGGTGGTGGTGTGTGGTGGTGGTGGTGGTGGTGGTGGTGGTGGTGATGGTGGTGGTGTATGTGTGTGTAAAGAGGTTGGCAAAGGAGGCATATTTTGACTTTCATTGAAATATTTTTCTTTTAAATATTTAATGTGTTTTTAATTGAAATAGAATTGCACCACTCTATCCCCTTCTTTTCCTCCCCTCCAGCCCCTCTCAACTGCTCTCCCTCAAACCTTCCCCATGTCCCCCTGACTTTCAAGTTGATAGCCTCTTTTCCTTGATTATCACTGTTACACACATGTATATGTATGTACTGTATTTACATACTCAGAACCTGGTGAGTCTGTTTTTGTTGCTGGTGTGTATCTGGTTTCAATGCTGGCCAGTCCAATGAGGCCCATTAGACAACCACTAATGGGCCTCATGCCTGGAAGAGGCTAACTCTCCTTCTCCCAGGAGTTAGTAGTTGTCTGTAGTTCTTTGTGTATGCGTGGGAACCTGTGAAACTTCCCCCATTCTCCATTAACATGCATGTCCACTGGATTGCTGATGTTCTGGCCCTGGTCATGTGATCGCTTCTGGGAAAGCGACCACATGTTTCCCAGCAGACTTCCTGGTATTCTGGCTCTTACAAACTCTCTGTTTTCCCTTCTACAAGGTTTCCTGAGTCGGAGATGCAGGAGTTGTGATGTAGATGTGTCCGCTGAGGTTGGACTCCCCATGATCTGTTGGTCTCTGTGTTGCGTCCAGTTGTGGTTTTCACAAGCAGAGAGAGGTTTCTTTGATGAGGACTGGTGATTACACTAGCCTGTGGGTGTAAGAAAAGGATTTAAAGTGTAGTTAGGAATTATGAAGGTCTAGCAAAGTGGAGGTAGTAGATTCTCTTCTAAGCCCTGGGAAGATGTTCATTTTCCACGATTTCTCTCGCTTGTTGAACAGACCTTAAGTCTAGTTCTACAGCTGTTGGTTGCCACTGATGGGTGAGTGTGGTGCCACTTACTGCCCTGCTATGCATGTCTTGCCATGCTGTGATTGCTGTGGCTCAGAGGCGTGGCAGCTGGGAAGGACTGTGTAATTGCTTCCCTCCCTGGGCAGCTTGCATAGTACTTTCTAGAACCATGGAAGCTGGACCTCAGGAAGGAGACTTCCAGTTCAGATCCAGCATGAGTCACCTGAGTCGTAGTAGATTTTCATATAGCTTTTTTTCAAATATCCTCAATTTTGGAGCTGGGGAGATGTCTCTAAAGTTGAAAGCACTTGCTGCTCTTCCAGAACTCAGGTCAAGCTGCTCACAACCACCCGGAACTCCAGCTCCAGGGGATTTGATGTCGTCTTCTTCTGGCCTCTACTGGTAAACACACACACACACACACACACACACACACACACACACACACACACACACACTCACACATACACACACACACACATTCACACACGCATACACACTCTCAGAACTAAAAATGTATTACTCTTCATTATTCCTTCCCCTCCTCTCTCTCTGATTGCCTTCCCATCTTCCGCTGTACTGAATCATTCCCATCATTTCTCTTTCCCCTTTTCCCACTCAGCTGAGGACTTTTAATTAACCCAGCTTGCTGGTGAGTGACCTTGAGAAATCATGGGAAACTCTCCCTAAACATAGAGACCATTTCACAGGTTACACTTAGCCTGAAGCCGAGTGGTCTAAAACTAGTTAACCAATCAGCTGTGGACTCATAGACCAAATGTTTGCTTGTAACAGGGATTGTAGGGTTTTGCTTTCTTAAGTCCATTTTTTTTTTTAATTTCCTTTCTTTAGAGAACACTTGGCTTTGCTGGAATCTGAGTTTCTAGAATTGTAATTTCTAAGACCCTGGATAAAGCTATTTTGCACATTACCTTCTCAGTATTAATTATTGGTAATTGATAGATAGATGGTCAAATAAAAAATTGCACAAATACGTTTTCTCTTCAAGTATACTTGATAAATATCATATGGCTAGTCTCTATTCATGATCATCTTTTATATCAACCAATAGGTGGTTGGTGAGGACATTCGGCTGCAAAGATCTTGTGATTTCCTTGATATTTAATTATTTGTTTTATTATTTTATGTGTAAGTGTTTTGCTTGCACATATGTCTGTATACCGCATGTGTACCTGGTAGTTGTGGAGGATTTTCTAGAACTGGAGTTACACAGGCTTGTGGGCTACCATAGGATGCTGGGAATTGAACTTATGTCCCCTGAAAAAGCAGCAAGTCCTCTTAACTGCTGAGCCATCTCTCCAGCCCTAGCCTCCTCCATCTTTATTAGTAGATTCTTTAGGACACCAGAGATCCTGGCACCCGTGTTCCATCTAAAAATGGTCTTGGGGAGCTGGAGATGAACGTCAGTTGACGGAGCATTTTCCCAGAATACACTGAACCCTGTAGTCAATCCCCAGGACTACATGAACTAGATATAACAGTCCTTTCTGTAATTCCAGCTCTCAGGAGGTGAAGGCAGGGGGAATCAGAAGTTCAAGGTCATCCCCATCTATGTAGTGGGTGTGAGAACAGCCTGGGCTATATGAGGCACTATCTAAAATTTAGTAAATCTCAGGAATATGAACGTAAATGCAAGTATGGGTTATTCACCCTTCAGAGTCAACTGCCCCAGCTTTCATAAAATAGGCTTTATTATTATTATTATTATTATTATTATTATTATTATTATTATTATCTGCTAAAAGTAGTCTCAGACAAAATTCACTATATGTTACCAAGTGGCCACACAGGTAATTCCTGCTAAGCTTGCTCCTGTGGCAAAGATACAAGCTGAGTGCCCTGCCAGACCAGTTTTCTTTTTCTTTCTCCTTCCGTAAAGCTCTTCTGGTACTTTTCACTTGAGAAAGTAACACAGCCATGAGAGGGACTCGGAGACATGAGGAACATGCTTGGATCTCACCCAGGGTTGGTTTAGGAGGTTCCATCAAGAAGCAAGACCAAATAGAATTTAATATTAATATCCACATGCATTAGATAGTTTTGCTGCACTGCATCTTAAATAAAAACTGCTGTGTGGTAGTTTTTCTTGTTTCATTTTCTTTGGCCCAAATTCATCTACAAGAAAAGATTAATATGTCATGAAAGAACCTGGAGACAAAGATTAAGAAATACTTCACCACCCCAGGTAGCTTACTGGTTTATCGAGGAGAACATTCTATAAACACTGTGGGCGTTTGTCACCCTCCGATGGAGACCCTCAGTTTTCCCGATGCTTGGCACAGGTTGTTGATCAGTTGAGGGTAAACCAATGAGTCCCTAACATTCTAAATGTTAAGTTTAAAATGTCAACAGGTAAACCTATATAAGCTCTCAGGTGAGGGTTTAAGGAACCAACTGTACCGAGCAGACCCTCAGTTAAAATCATCTAAGATTCAAACACAAGTGCCTCACAGCCCGCTTGCCTAATCCTCCTTCCAGAGAGTCTTACCACAAGCTGCGTGCCTGTGCCACACTTCTGCCTCCGCTTCTGAGCCAGCCACTCATTTCTATTCACTTCATCAGTCAGTATAGAGGCATCTCAGGGTCCACAGGGATGGGTTTCAGGGCCCCAGTGGTTAGCCAAATTCATAGATGCTGGAGTCTCTTATGTAAAATGACGGAAGTAACACTTTTCTTGAGAAGCCACAACTTGGTAAAATCAAGAATCCCAGCCTCACTTTAGTATGTGTTGTGGCTTGAAGGTGAGGTGTCCCCTGTGGGCTCATTGGAGGAGTTGCGTGGGAAGACGGCAATCCTTGAGGAGGAAGAACTGACTGGAGGAGGTAGTCATTGGCAATGGGCCATGGAGGCTTCATTGCCTGGCCCCATTTCCTATTCTTTCTCTCTGCTTCTGAGTGTGGATGGGGTGTGACCCACCGGATTTCTGCTCTTGGAAAGATACAAATGCCTTCTTGCTTGCTGCCATGTTTTGCCCACCATAATGGGCTGTATCACTCTGGAACTGAAAGCCGTACATGTGGCATTCTGGTGTGTAGGTGGGGATTTCAGTCTAGACAGCAGATCACCTCTGTCCTACCAACTGCTCTCCAAATAACCACACAGAGACTTATTATTAATTATAAATGCTTGGCTGATAGCTTAGGCTTGTCTCCAGCCAGCTCTGATGACTTAAATGAACCAATTTCTGTTCATCTATGTGCTGCCTGAGGCTCGTTTACCTCATCTGTGAACTTCCCTTGTAGCTTCTTTAGTATCTGGCTCACCATACCTCCAACTCCACCCTCCTTCTTCCCAGCATTCTCTCTGCCCTGAAAATCCTGCCTAGCTATTGGCCCATTAGCTTTTTATTAGCAATGAGAGCAATGCATCTTCACAGTGTACAGAAGGATTTTTCCACAGCACTGGTGAGATAAAATATTTACACAAATTTGCTTAATTAGGAGAACAGAATTGTAAGACAAATTGCTAAATGGTCTTATTAATAATAATAATAAAAAAACCCAGAGCCAGATATTGGGGTGAAGCTAAAGATCAGATAGACAGAACAAGCCACAGCCAACCTCACCGCGCCAATTCCTCAGCTGATCCTATTTCCTCAGACTGGAAGCCTCTGAGTCCTTACCCAAAAGTGTCTCCCCTGAACTGCTGCTAAAAAGCCTCTAGTTCCTGGTCCTCTTGTCTTAAGAGCTTGAGTTCCTGTTTCCTCATGTCTTATATACTTTTCTGTGTCCTGCCATCTTACTTCCTGGGATTAAGGGCATGTGTCCTAAGACACGAGATCTCAAGTGCTGGGATTAAACGTGTGTGCTACCATGCCTGGCTCTGTTCCCAGTGTGGCATTGAAATCACAGAGATCCAGATGGATCTCTGCCTCCTGAATGCTAGGACTAAAGCCATGTGCTACCACTGCCTAACCTCTATGTTTAGTATAGGGGCTGTTCCATTCTCTGACCCGCAGATAAGTTTATTGGGATGCACAATATATCAACCACACAGAATCATTTGGGAACGTAATTTATTTTAAATACTTTTTGTCATTTGTGTGTGGGTGTGCTCATATATGTTTATGTGAATGTGTGTACATGCTCATGTGTATGCATGTTTGCATATGCACATGTGTGTCTAGGTCAGAGTTTGACTTTGATATCTTTCTCTATAGTATTCTACCTTATTTTTGGTAGGATTTCTTACCATCTTGTAGCCCATCGATTTGCCTAGGCTGGCTGACAGTTGAGCTCCAGGGACCCTCTTCTCCCCACTTCACCAGGCTGACTTTATAGATGTACTAACTTTTGATGTGGATGCTGGGCGTCTACATTCAGTGTCCACGCATTCACAGCCAGCACTTTAACCATGAGGTCGTTCCCATAGCCCCTTTCACTGCTTTTTTCTTTTTTTAAATTAAAGAAAGTATATTTATTATTGCATTATTAAATGTCATATTAGAAACCATGCAGAAGTTTAGCAAAATGGTGAAAAGAAGTAAGTCGAAGCCTGATAAAGTATCTATGAAAATAACTGTCCTTAAGGGAATATTAGCAACAAAATTAATAGGTGAGATGAAACTGAGCAGAATCACATTCTGATGTGTCTCTAATGCTCATTATCATAAAAGCATGTCAAAGGGTTCGGAGGCCACCCCACTTAGAACTCCACATGACCCCGTCTTTCTGCGACAGAAGTGGTTAGGGGTCCTTAATAAAGACAGCCACAAAGATAAAAGGCTGGTATCATAGCTCCTTGGGAGCTGTGATAAAAAATGAGGCCAGTACTTACTCTTGAGAAGGAGATGGAAGGTGAATGTGACTGTGCAGATGAAGTTCAGAGCCTAGAAATGACATGTGAAGGGATGCTCTTCAAGGATGGACCAGTTAAAAAACAAGAGGCGTGAAGCAGAGCACACAGGGCCTTAAAGAATGTTATTAAAACACTGCAGTTCAGGGATGGAAATAATGACTAGAGCTGGCTGTGGAAGTCTTTGTTTAGGAAGGAGGCATTTATTAGGGATGCTGGTAGAATCACAGAACACAGTGGGTGTTGAAAGTATGAACTGATCATATTTTTATAAAGAAATTCCATTTTCTACCCTCCCAGACAATCTCACAGCGACGAGGCAGGTGATAGGATACTCTAGGTGGTTGTTCACTCATTCCTGGGAGTCAATCAACATGCGGTGATGCTTTGAAATTCTAATTCATAAATACACGCCTAAGTACTGCCTGCCACACCAAGATAGACAGATACCCATTGAAGGAGAAAACCGCACTTTGCTGACTATATAATGATTAGAAAGACATAAATAATCATCAGTCTGGTAGATCTGGGAAGAGACCATCAGTCAGTTTGTTCTGACTCAGGACTTTCTTTGTCAAGCAAAAGCAAGGTCCGTGTACATGAAACCTGCATTCCCTGAGCCATAGAGCTTTATGAGTAAAAGGTATTTCCATCAATTATAGAAAATTACATACTTTTGGAAGCCTGTTATTTCATTTCTATTTGGAGGATATTTTCGTTGTCTGATCTTTGGTGATCTCTATGACTCATTTTTCTTTTTATCTTTCCAGCATCCGCAAACAGCTCTTGGGATCTCACAAAGAGATCCTACTAAACTCTCTCATCTCTGCAAAGACATCTTGCTGGCTGCCTTTGGTATCCACAAGTAGGCACGGCCGTAGCCATCACCACCAGATGCTGATGTTACCATTGAACATTTTAAGGCAAGGACAGGTTTTATGGGGTCTTAACACAAGGCCCTCAGCCACACCTGACTTCCCCAGAAGAGAGGTAGGGAGAATGTCTCTCTTCTACTTTGGGTGTTATTTTGTTGTGTGGATAGCAAACTAAAGAAAAAATGGCACTGCTTTATTTAGGAGAAATGTCATATGTGCATATATCTTTCTACAGGTAGATGTGCATTTATTTACATATAAAAGAGGAAGAAGATGTGAGTCAATGGGTCGGAACAGATGGTCCTGAGCACACTGTCCTTTCTCTCTGACAGTGACTCAAGTGGGTGGCTGGTTGACCAAGGCATTTCCAGTCCTTGCATATGCCTCTCCCCAGGATGGCTTCTCAATCACAGAAGCAAATATGTGGGCCCTGGCCCCCCACTGTGAGTGGCTGCCACCTTGCTTGCCGACCTTGACCAGATGTCCTCCCTATGCAGATTCCCTGCCGGTTTCCTTCTTCTTGAACGCTCACTCACCAGAGGTTCTTTGTTTGTGTATCCTGCATTTGGTGTGAACAGCTTAGATGCAAGAATGTAGAACATTGGGTAGCAAACTTCTGCCCTCCGGGGATCGTCCATTGTGCTGTAAGCCTGTATTTAAGGTTTCCTCCCTCTTTCAATAAACAGCATTCGGCATTCTGCTGAGGCGAATGACTCGCTGTCTCTTGTCTCTTATTTTTTAATCCACAACCCCTCACTCGGACATGGTGAATGGGTAGCAGTTGCGCAGGCGTTACCACAACAAATGGAGGTCCTACCGAGATCCGAGAAAGAATGGACACTCTTGGAAGGCCGGCCAGCATTTTAAAGAAAAAAGAAAAAGGTAAGAGTGAATTGTCATGGGTGCAAATAGGATGGAGCGTGGCCCGGGCAGGCACCAGCAATAGAGCCTGAGCACTGGGCGGAGCCAAAGCTAAGCTGCAGCCTCAGCACTCGCCAAGCGAGCAGAGGCCGGGAAGGGACTGGCTCTAAAAATTTAAACGGGCCCAACTTCTGGTAAAAAATGGTTTCGGTCAGGACATGGAATGCTAAGTCAATGCTGTTTGAATAAAGGATGTTCTGTTCTTTTGATTGTCTTAGTAAATGTTTGGATGAATGTTTGATTCTCATGGTAGATAAACTAAAGGAACAGGATTCATAATTTTGAACTATATATTAGGTATGCTCTTGTTTGTTGATCATTACTGGAAATTTGGCTCTGATACTCAAAAGTATTACCTAAAGTTACCTCTTCAAATCCTATAGAGACTGTATTTAATGCTTTTATAATTGGCATATGTAAAAAGGACCATAGAAATAGAAGCTGGTGATAGAATTGCTTAATTATTATTGCTTTCATATTTTAAATGAAAAATGACACATATTTGTATAACTGGAGGCTTTGGAGGTACAGAACAAAAGGTGTTTTGACAAACAGTTATCAATGATAAACAGCCTAAATTAAAAACAAAATTATATGGGATTGAGATTGGAAGATTATTGGATTCTAGTGCTGGATATATCTATAATTTCACAAGAGTCCTGAGATCCCAATTGGCCCCTTAAAAATTTTACCTCTAACCTAAAAGGTATCAGCACAGCTCAGACACCATTACAGAGCAGGCTACTTTTAAATTGGAAGGATGAGGAAGGTCATACAGGAACTTTTCAACCCTTTCTGCTACCTGACATTCCAGTGAATTTACAGGGACGGGATGTATTAGATGGTATGGGAGCAGTGCTTACTACACAGCCTTTACAACAGATGCTGAAGAGTCAGGGCTACTGCCTGGGTAGAGGCTTAGGGAAAATGTTGCATGGAGACCCACTACCTGTAGCAGACAAAAACTGTGTCACTAGAGGTCCTGGGGATACTACAGGATTAGGGTCTTCTCCATATGGGTCACTACACAGCAGCCTTCGATTATACAATCAATAAAAATCACTTGGGAAAGTGATGACCCTGTATGGGTGGAGCAGTGGCCCCTTACTAAAGAAAAATTGGAGGCTGCGAACACATTAGTTAAGGAACAGTTAGATGCTGGACATATCATTCCTTCCACTTCACCTTGGAACTCACCTATATTTGTTATTAAAAAGAAGTCAGGAAAATGGAGGCTATTACAGGATCTTAGAGCTGTAAATAAAACCATGCTTCTCATGGGAGCAACACAGCCTGGCTTGCCTGCCCCTGTGGCATTTCCTAAATATTGGCACTTAATTGTGGGTGACTTATATTTTATGGCTGCTCAAAATAAAAAACTTGTTTTTGATGCCTTTTCTAAATTACAAGAGGTTCTTAGCCTGGCTAATTTACAGATAGCTCCAGAAAAGGTACAGGTATCTTTTCCCTATCATTATTTAGGTCATGAATTGTTATGCACAGGCATATGTCCACAAAAGATTACTCTGTGTATGGATCAGCTGCGCACACTTAAGGTTTCCAAACCTTTCTGGGAGATATTCAATGACTCTGGCCCACTTTAAAGATTCCAACAGGTCAGCTTCGCCCTTTGTATGATGTCTTAAAGGGGGACCCTGACCCTTTATCTCCCCGCAAATTAACAGCTGAAGGGCGTACAGCCCTACAACGTGTGCAAGAGGCTCTGGAGCAGGCTCACGTGCAGTATATAGATCTTTCTTCTCCCTTATTGTATTTGATATTTTGTTTTTCTCATTCACCTACTGGAGTGTTTTGGCAAACAGGTCCTAATCTATGGGTACATTCCCCAGCTTCTCCAGCGAAAACCATTACTTTTTATCCACAGGCTGTTGCTCAGATTATATTTAAGGGAATCAAGATCAGTGTTCAAACCTTTGGAAAGGAGCCAGATATTGTGGTGACCCCATATACCCAGTCTCAAATAGCATGGTTGCAAGCTAATGATAATGATTGGACCATATTGACATGCTCCATGCAGGGTCGGTTTGATACTCACTACCCCTCCAATGATGTGTGTAATTTTTTTTAATTGCATCCTGTTATATTTCCCAAGATAGTACAGATGACTCCTATTCCTCAGGCCCGTGTGGTATTTACTGATGGCATTTCACGTGGCTTTGCTCTGGTGGTTTCTAGTAACATAGTGAAGAGAAGGAAAGTCCAGGGCATTTCTGCCCAGATGGCAGAGGTACAGGCAGTGTTGCTTGCTTTACAGATGTTTTCTGATAAAAGTATAAATATTTATCCTGATAGTCAATATGAGGCACATGCCATTATGCCTTTGGAGACAAGAGCCTACAAACCATCTATTTCTCCCATTCATGAATATTTATTGCAATTACAAGGACTCATATGGTCCTGCTCACATAACCTTTATGTGGGCCATATTAGAGCTCATACCCAATTGCCTGGACCTCTAAGCGAAGGTAATCATAGGGCTGACGCCATTACTCGTATGGCTGTCACATTAGTTTGTTCTGCGTTTGAAAAGCCTACTCAGTTGCATCAACGTTATCATCTTAATGCTGGATCTCTTCATCACCACACAGGCATAACCCGGGAACAAGCCATCCAGATAGTTAAATCATGTTCTATTTGTCTGTTCCTCATTTGGGAGTTAATTCCCGAGGACTTTTACCTAATCATTTGTGGCAAATGGATGTCACACACGTGCCTTCTTTTGGAAAATTACAATATGTCCATGTGTCTATTGATACATATTCCTTTCTAATTTTTGCTTCTGCCATTCAGGAGAAAAGGTTAAGGATGTAAATAATCATTGTCTTCATGCTTTTGCTTATATGGGAGTGCCAAAATGCATAAAGACTGATAATGGTCCCACCTACAGCAGTATGATATTTTAAAAATTATGCCAAGACTTTTCTATTGTTAATAAGACTGGTATTCCTTATAATCCTCAAGGGCAGGCTATAGTAAAATGGTGCCATCATACCTTAAAAACATATATGGCTAAAGTAAAAAGTGGGGGAGCTAGGGGCTCATCTCTCCTCTTCACATTCTATTCTTTCTCTTTTTTTATATATTTTAAATTTTTTATCGTTGGATTTTGCTGGAGTATCTGCTGCAGATAAGCACTGGAGGGCTCCTGTTGCAAATCATCCTCTGGTGCGATGGAAGGATCTTTCTACTGGCACTTGGAGGAGATCTGATCCGGTGTTGGTGTGGGCCCGGGGATCTGTTTGTGTCTTTCCGCAGAACAATGAGGTTCCTCTTTGGGTTCCTGAGTGCTGTGTGTGCCCTGTGGCTGCTGCTGAATCCCAACATGGCAGAGACCTATTGGGCCTTGTGAAAAACTCTCCCCTTCTGATGCCAATGGGGATTGAGAGCCCAATACGGCCAGCCTTGGCAAACATTAATGTAAGCCTAGGAACTGTAGCCACAGTTGCCATTGTTGCTGTTATAGCAGTGGTGGCCATAGAGAATCTGACATCGCTGTTGCCATTGTTGCTGTTATAGCAGTGGTGGCCACTGCTGCTATTGTTTCTGGGATTGCTATTTCATAATTGGTTACTACAACTAGCACAATGGAGACCCTGGCAGCAAAAGTAGCTACCACAGTTAATTAATCTTTCATTTTATTGGGCATGATAAATTTAATTCTACAATTATATATTTTAATTGGCTTTGAAAGTTATAAAATTTATAAAACTCAAGTTCCACTTGCCTATGGGATACCACCTTATAAGGACTCCAATTTGCAGTAAGGCTTGTTAAGGAAGGGAATGGCTCAATTGCCTTTAGCCTCCTGGCTATGGGTGGGTTAGGACTTCTGTTGGTTTTTTCTGTGTCCCACAGATTGCAAGCCCAATGCCACTTTGAAATCTTTGGCAGCAGTTACTCTACAGCTCACGTGGTTGAGTCTGTATGATAATGAGTATTCAGAGACGGGTAATGCTTGGGGGGGGGCGGTCATCAACCTAAGACAGAACGCCTGTGTGGCCTGGGCAGGTGTCTCCATGACAGGTAAGGTGACCTGCTGACGTCCCATGCAACCTAAGTCAGAAGCTCATTTTTTAGTAAAAGGGGGACCTGTGGGCCCTGGCCCCCCACTGTGAGTGGCTGCCGCCTTGCTTGCCGACCTTGACCAGATGTCTGCCCTATGCAGATTCCCTGCTGGTTTCCTTCTTGTTTGTGTATCCTGCATTTGGTGTAAACAGCTTGATGCAAGAATGTAGAACATTGGGTAGCGAACTTCTGCCCTCCGGGGATCGTCCATTGTGCTGTAAGCCTGTATTTAAGGTTTCCTCCCTCTTTCAATAAACGGCATTTGGCATTCAGCATTCTGCTGTGGCGAATGACTCACTGTCTCTTGTCTCTTATTTTTTAATCCACAGCCCCTCGCTCAGACATGGTGAATGGGTAGTGGTAGCGCGGGCATTACCGCAACAAAAATACATGTCTAGATATTTTTCACCTTCCCTTCTTCCCTTTAATTCTGTCAGAATTGCAAAAACATCTGTAGCTCATAAAGCTTTAGCCATCCAGGTAGAAGTGAGAGGATTTCTAGGTGAGTGAGGACTCTGAAAATTGAAAACATTCAGAAAGGAGTAGGTGGAGAAGGCACAGTGGGAGGCAATGGAGAAAAGGGAGTATGACTCCAGGATTCAGAGCAGCCTTGTTGCTCACACCTGTGTTTCCTCAATGCTTAGTCTCATCCACATTTCTAAGTTAATTCTTCAGTATTTCTTTTTCTTCGTCTCACAGTCTGATATTTCTTGTTAAATGGGATCAGTTAGATTCCCCAGAAATCTTTAAATTTTTTCACACCTTCGATGGCTAATGAAATTTCTTTTTATTTCTGGGGCAGTGATGAAAATGGAACATTTTTACCGAGGAAGAGAAAGAAATCATTTTTAGCCCTTTCCGGTTTTCTTCCCATCCAGCTTTATGTCACAATGTTTATGTTGGTGGTTGCCTGCATCTTTAATATATAATTTTTCATGGCATAATTCCCCCCCGGGGGCTATAACTTGCCATTTTAGCCTCATTAAGCAGATTGTTTCCACAGATGTTTCAGTGATGTCAACGTGGCTCCATGTTGTGAGCCATGGAACATCAGAGGGCTCCATTGTGTCAACTTTGGTTACTTTGCTCTCTGGAAACCAGGACTACATAGCCTCACAGGGCAAGGTGAGGCATGCCTCAGCAGTGAAGGACACCATCCAATTTTCAAGGTCTGAATAGCTTTCTGTTCTCAGAAAGAAACTTTCCCTTGTGAATGTTGGTGGCCTAAGCTATGTCAACATTGGCTGTAAGTACCAAAATTAAGAAGGCTACAGCTTCTCTTTGTCACCTTTAAAATCTACTGGCAAAACACCTGTGCATTCAATGCATGTCCTACCAAATTTCTAAAGGAAATTTTCAATAGGAAAAAGCAACCTTAAAATTAATGTGGAACAATAAATGACTTCAAACAGCCAAGACAATATCAAGAAGGAACAAAGTAGCCTGGTGATGGTGGTGCACGCCTCTAATCCCAGCACTCGGGAGGCAGAGCCAGATGGATCTCTGTGAATTTGAGGCCAGCCTGGTCTACAGAGCAAGATCCAGGACAGGCACCAAAACTACACAGAGAAAACCAGTCTCAGAAAAAAAAGAAAGAAAGAACAAAGTGTGTTGATATCAAAATAGCTAATTTCAATGTCCTGTGTATTAGAAAGCAGCAGTCATTCAAAAAGCAAGCATAAAAACAGACAGGTAGAGTGATAGGAAAGAATGTACCCTGGGCATACGTCCATGCAATTTCAGTCAACTACTCTTCAATAAAGGTACAATGAACACCCAGCATGGAAAACAGTCTCTCCAGTAAATGGTGCTGGGAGAATCAGACATTCAAAATCAGAAGAATGAAACTGAATGATTATCCCACACCCCTACACAAAATAACTCAAAATGCTTTAAAACTGACTGGAGAATTTTAGGAAGTCCTTTAAAAATGAGACATGTAGTTGTAGCAGTAATGACTGATACAGTGATGGCTTGCTTGTTTTGCTCATCTTTGTTCTGCATAAGAGCTCTCTTGTGCTCTCAGAGGAGTTGAGATGCTGATGTAGAGGTCCAATCCTATTCAGAGTCCGGTTTCATTTTTTGCTATATATGGGTATCTGTTTTTATATAGTGCTACCATCTTGTAGCCAACAAATTGAAGATTTCCAACCCAAGGAGTGCTCCATTGAGGCTTCATACCCATGCTCTCCTCCTTCTATCCCAATGCCTCCCTTAGCAGAATCTGCTCTTCATGACTGTGTTTTGTCTTTCTAACAAAGCTGTACACAGTGAGTCATACAGGATCAAGACTTTTGAAAGTAGGCACTGCTGTATAGAACAGTCTGTGTTCACAGCAACACTGAGCAGTACAAGGGTTCTCATATACTCTTTGTCCCACCTGCCCTGACATCCTTCCTCACTGTCGGCATCCCTCCTTACAATGGAAAGGATGATTGTGATCTCTGCATCCATGAACCTACATTGACAGTCATTGCTACCAAAGCCCACATCCACATTGCAGTTCATTCCTGTGTTGAAGCTCTTTTGGGCTTTGACAAATGCGCAGTGACAGCACCACCGTTTCTAGTATCACACAAAGTAATTGTGGCATTCTAAACATCTTCTCCACTCTCCCACTCATGGGTTACTCCGCAATCTATGCAGCCACTGATTTCTTTCCTCTCAGCTCTCTCATTTAGTTCTGCCTCCATAGTTCTACTCTCTCCAGAATGTTGTATGGCTGAAGTGGCACAGTACGTAGCCTTCTGGAGTTGGCTTTCTTTTTTCCCACAGCGATAGTTGTCGAATGCACTGATAATATGTTGTGCACCATGGTATAGGTCCATGTAAAGGTATACCACAATTCATTAAACCCGTCCCCTGTTGTCCTGGAGAGATGGCTCAGATGTAAAGAACAGCCGTTGCTCTTGCAGAGGACCAGGATGCATTCCCCAGCATCCACATGGTGGCTCACAGCCACCTATAACTTCAGTTCCAGGGGATCAGACGCCCTTGTCTGAACTCTGAGGGCACCAGGCACACACACGGTATACAGACACATGCAGGCAAAATACCCAAACACATAAGTTGAAGTTTAAAAATCTAAACAACCAACCCCCACCCCCAGATCTTTTACCTGTTGGACACATGGATGGAGGCTAGCTTGAGGGCTACTATGAATAGAGCTGAGGACATTCATCAATAGCTGCTTTTGTGAATATGAATTTTTATCTCACATGTCTACTGTCAGTGCTTAGGAGTACGGCTGGCAGGCTGTATAGGACTTGAGAGGATTTAGTTGATTTCTAGAGTTTCTGTGTGATTTTAAAGGCCCTCTAGCAACATGTGAGCCATCCAGTTTTTCCACAGTTTGGTATTGTCATTTTTACTTTTAGTTTACTGTTTGATATGTAGTGAATCACACTGTGGTTTTATTTGTGTTTCCTGGATGACTAATAATGAATGTGGATTGTCTTTCATGGGATTGTCTACTGTTCATGTGTCATTTGGCCCTTCATGACTTCTTTCTTTCTTTCTTTCTTTCTTTCTTTCTTTCTTTCTTTCTTTCTTTCTTTCTTTCTTTCTTTCTTTCTTTCTTTCTTTCTTCTCCTCCTCTTCCTCCTCCCTCCTCCTCTTCTTCTTCTTTTTTTTTTTTGGTTTTTCGAGACAGGGTTTCTCTATGTAGCTTTGCGCCTTTCCTGGAACTCACTTGGTAGCCCAGGCTGGCCTCGAACTTACAGAGATCCGCCTGCCTCTGCCTCCCAAGTGCTGGGATTAAAGGCGTGCGCCACCACCGCCCGGCCCTCCTCCTCCTCCTCCTCCTCCTCCTCCTCCTCCTCCTCCTCCTCCTCCTCCCCTTCTTCCTCCTCTTCTTCTTCTTCTTCTTCTTCTTCTTCTTCTTCTTCTTCTTCTTCTTCTTCTTCTTCTTCTTCTTCTTCTTCTTCTTCTTCAAGAAATACTCCATTGTATGCATTTAGAGCACATTGTTAGTCTTCACTAGTTTATATTCTTTTTATGTATGCATATGGCTGTATATGTATTCAGGAAATTGTGTAAATTATACATGCAATTTTATTAGTCATATGGGAAATAAGGATTGTCAAATTGGAAGAAATAATAAGAAGTGAAAGATTCTTCCATAATTTAATAATTAAGAATGAGAGGCTATGAATTTGAAAGAGAATGTGGAAGGGCTGAAGGGAGGAGAGGAGGGGAAATATTATTTTAATCAAAAATATTTTTTGAAAATAATGATGTAGAGACTTAAAAGTTGATTTACTTGTATCCCACAAGTTTTGATGTGTTATGTTTTCATTTTCATTTGAAAATTTTACTTTCTTCTTGATTTTTTTTTTGAGGACCCACCCATCATTCAGTAGTATGATGTTCAATCTCCATGAATTGATAAATGTTCTGTAATTTCTCTAGCTGTTGATTTATAGTTTTATTTATTCTTTCTTTTTAAAAAATACTTATTGTATTTTTAATAATGTGTATATGTGTGTGTTGGGGGGCGGGGCATGTACACATAAGTGCAATTCCTGACGAGGCCGGAAGAGGGCGTTAGATTCATTGGCCCTGACTGGCATTGCAGGTGGTTGTGAGCTACCTGATGCAGGTGTTGGGAACTGAGCTTGGATCCCATGCAAGCACAACATATGCTCTCAACCTCTGAACCATCTTTCTGGCCCTGCTGTGGCATCTTTAAGGTCATTCCAGACTTTTCTTGATTTTAAAAACTACCATTAAAACAAAATCAAAAAACAAAAACAAAACTAAACTGGTGCATCTAAAAGGTGAGGTGATGACCACGACCAAGACTTGCTAGGAGTTGTTATTTACTGTAGACTATTCTGAGCACTTTCTTCTGTGTTATTTGTTTGTACCACAACCCTAAGAAATGGGTATCGTCTTTTCAGATAGAGAAACTGAAGCAGAGGGATGAGGGATCGGCACAGCTGTTCGGCCAGGGGTGGCACGGTGACTCCTGAGGCAGAACTGTCACTCATAGAGCAGCAAGTGCTTGTGCTTCTGCCCCTTTGAAGCCTCGGGAGCGCTGCTCATTGGATTTGAGAGTACATTGTTCCAGCAGTCAGACTCCTTAAGGGGGTATGGAGGGATGTGTAGGGAAAGATGCTCAAAGGTTGTTACATACGTGCCCAGGAATGGACTTGCCTAAGCTTGCATAACAAAATAATCTAAAAATTCAATGGAATCATTATGATTTGCATTTCTTTTTGTTCTAAGTGAGATTAAATATCTTTTCCCAGGTTGGAAATACTCACTTTTGAGCTGTGGAGATGGCTCAGCCTGGAATGTGCTTTCCACACACGCATGAGGACTTAAGTGTCATCCCTGGAATCCTTGTAAATGTTGGGAGTGGTGGGGTACAGACATAATCCCAGTGCTGGGGAGGTGGGGTGAGGAGGACCCCTGGGGTTTGTAACCCAAACCATGTGTTCCCAGTTCAGCGAGACAGATTCTCTTCAGTGACAGAGGAGGATTCCCAGCATTCTCCGCCTCCACATGCACACACACATACACAGGCACCTGGATACATACGTGTGCTTAAGTGTAAAAATAAAAAAGATGTGTCCATATTTTGAAAACTAATTTTATCATGCATACTTCAGATATATAACATGATGTTTTTAGACACAAATAATGCAGTAAATTAATATCTATGATCTTATGTGGTTACTCACTTTTTGTGGCAAGAGTACCCAAATATGAATATATACAATGAAGATTAGGAAAAAAGACACCTAACTCTACCATTTACTGCGAATCCCAAATGCAGGCCGCTTTCGTTACCTACAGTCCTCATGCTGTACACTCCATGTCTAGACTTGTCCACCGTATGTACCTGTTGTATGTTTCTGGCTTAAATAAACAAGGAATGTAAAGATGAAGTGTGACTATGTGAAAGCTCACAGAATTTTCTCCAAGACATCCTGGATGACCTTTAAAGAAGTTTCTTCTTTTCCTTTTTATCTGATAACCTTTACTTTAATAACACATACCTTGTTTTATACTAATTATAAGAAAAATGCAATATAAAAAGATAATTATCTTTAGGATCCCAGAGAGCGTATATTTACCTACTGTTATTTTTCCATGGTTTCACACCCTATATACACAGAATTACAGTATCAATCTTTTCATAAGTGAGCTTAGATTTGTTAAATAGTGAAAATTAAAAAGTATTTTTTCTTATCCATCTACCATGCTTGTATGTTCTGGAATGATCTACAAAGAGCCTGCAGAGTTTTCAAAGTATGTCTGTGTGAAAGCCCATACTTGTCCTTAGGAAACTGTTGCTTTAAAATGATTGTTTTAATACTTTTATCATAGGAGTTCTTTCCCTATTGCTAGTGTAGTTTTCCTTCATTTTCAAGGTAACATTCATATTCAGCATGATTACATAATACGTTGTATTTTATAGTATATTATTTCTCCTTTCATGGTGTATTACTAATTGCAGGTGGATGTTTATAATTCTGTGCTGTCTCTGTGGAATGGTGAGAGTTACCTCATGTGGGGAAGGGCACTGGCAGGTGTTACAAGCCTCGTGATCTGGGGGTAGGAAGGTTCTCTGTGCAGACCGTGAAGAGGAAAGTGGAGCATTGGCTCTAGAAGGAAGAGTAGTTCCACCGCTGACACAGTTAACAAAGGTTTCATCAAAGCCGGCGAAGCCGGGTGAGAAGAGAGACTGGAGTATGATGTCAAGGGGAAGTTGGCCTGGCAGTCGCCATGACGAATCTAAACTATTTCAGGGAAAAATTCCTATTTGACACCTCAAAATCTTAAGAAGAAAAGGCAGCTAAAGGGCAGGGTGGGGATGCAAAGTTGGTTTCAGTTAAAGATGAGCCATAATGGTGGGCTGGTAACGGTTGAAGGTCATGTCCACTGTGGTGGCAGAGAAAACAGCCGTATAACTATGTCTGTCAGGAAAGTATGAAAAGAAAAGAGAAAGAAAAAGGAAAGCACACAAATTTATATACACAAGAGGGGGATTTCAACACCAGTAGTTCACAGGAGCAAGGGGGCATCAGTGTCTCTCTCCGCATTTTAAACTACCAGTTTGGCATTCCAGATCTCATTGTAGATGGTTGAGAGCCACCATGTGGTTGCTCAGTTTGGCATTCCGAGCTCTGCTAAAGTCACATAACTACATCCCATTTGGCGTTGTCTGCCTGGTCTGTAGCCGACCTGGATATAACTTACCACATAAGCTTCCCACATGTTAAAGGATGATATTTAATTTAAAAAAAATCACTTCATAGTCTCACTTTCTTAGATACTTATGTTGTGGCATTTCTCCTTTATTTCCCAGTGAAGAGAGGGAGGGCTACTCATGTGTGGATTTTTTTTTTAGTGTTCATGTTTCATGTAGACTGTTTCTTTCTAGCAGGAATTGACGAAGGGCATTGGTTCTCCGTAGGAAAAGTAGGAAAGCTGTTATTCTCTAGAGAAAGGAAAAAAGAGCAAGGTGTAAAGCAAGGGTAGTCTGTTCCTCCCTCCCCTGGGCAAGTCCATCTTCTGTTCTTTATGGTAGGACATAAGACCTGGCTGGAGAAGGTGTCTGGAACTTGAAATCTAAGAACACTTAGTGTGATGCTAATAAGCCAACATTGATAGGCTTCCTGGGATGATAATGAACTGCTCCTGCTTAGGTGAGTTTTTTGTTTAGGATAAGGAGGGTGCAGAGCTGGGGGCCAAAGATGCCCAGGCTACAATAAAAACCCATATTTTAGTATTGTAGGAGACATAGGCAATCATGTGACATGAAGAACATTTTCATAAAGGGAAAGAAGATCCAACGATCAGGGGTAGGAGTACAGGGAATGTTCCTCCCCTTGTTGCTAGGATGTGTGATGATGTTTTATTTGTGCTGAAATGTGGTAATATTTTATTTGTGTGTTAATAAAAAAAGTTTGCCTGCAGATCAGGGGGGAAAGGCCAGCCATTTTAAGTAAACAAAGAAGTCAGGCAGCACACGCCCTTAATCCCTTAACAGGCAGGATCTCTGTGTGTTCAAGGCCACACTAGGGAACAGAGCCAAGCGTGGTAACACACGCCTTTAATCCCAGTACCAACCATAGAGACCTGGAGGTCTGTACAGACAGACAGATAGTGACAGAGCTGTGTAGGAAGAGGAAGTGAGGTAGCTAGGCTAAGAGCCAATGAGAGGGCAGAAAAGCCTGGGTAGATAGGAAGTCACACTCCTTGGAAGCTTTGGAGTTGGTGAGGTGAGGTTAGCTGGTGGCTTTCTGTATTTCCCTGATCTCTCTAAGATTTTAACCCAAATTTCTGGCTCTGTGTTTTTTATTTAATAAGACCATTTAGAAATTCATCTACAAGGATGATCAGTATGTTCTCAGAATTTAGGTCATAAAGAAGGGGAATCTTAAAAAGTGGCTCCCAAGATTATACGCCCGCCAGAGTAACCTGAAGTGGTCTTGGTGGGAACAGATATGTAGGAGGCAGGTAGAGCAATATGGACTGTGCCAACAAGATGGATGAGACTGTTGACATACTTGTCAGTACATCTTGAAAGTCCCCATGAATAAATGACAATCCCAAAAGCCTGGAATTTTTTTTACCTAAGATCATAGGGTACTAGAAAAGAAAGGGATCTCTGTTTTAGGATTTGATTCTGCTGCAAGGAGAAGTGGACACAGCTCACTGAACCAACCCTCTCAGACATTGTTGGTCAATTTCTTAATTTGTATTTATTCTCTGTTAGCCTCACTGAAGGAAAATGTTTACATACTCAAGTTCACTAGAACCAAACAATTTGTGATGTTTTTCAGACGAATAAAAGACCAGATAACTTTGTTGACAGATGACTTTTTGTGCTAGAAAAGTTCAGAAGTTCACTTATGAAAATTCTCCAGAAAGTGTTAACACTGTGAGAGTCAGACTGAGAAATGCTGAGAAGAGTGTGATCTGGATTCCAGTTGCCCGAGGAACACAATGTTCAAAGGCAAACCAGTACAAACCCGCTTTTGTGGTTTAATATCCCTTTAAAATCCCCAGACTCCTCTCCTAGCCCCTCCTGCTGAGACTCTGACAACGGCTAGCAAACCTCACTGTAGGACTCTGTAGTAGGAGCTGAGAAGCAAGCACCCCACTCTGGAGTCTGTGATTGTCAAAGAATGCAATCCGACCTTTGAAAACCACAACTCTACAAATACTTCTACCAAAATAATAAATAAATAAATAAATAAATAAATAAATAAATAAATAATCCTTAGACTAAATGGGATTATGGATTCAAGGCTCATTCGTGGTAACACAATAGAAAGAGAGCATCACAGAGTGACTCAAGAAACTTTTGGAGAGTATTTTCAACTAAAACAGAAATTTGCACAATATGAACTTGAAAAGCAAAGTTCAACAGGTACCTCAATGTGGGGCATCTCAGTGGGCAGGCGAGCCCCCCAGGGCTTGGTGAAGCTCTCCAGCCCACATTTCCTAAGGCACCAGCTGGTATAGAGCTGGTATAGAACTGCACTGCCTTCTCCATGGCTCACCTGCATGAACGCCCAGCAAAGGGACGAAGTATTTTAAAGTTGGAGATGAATGAGTCACATGGGGTTCTGTCAGCCCAGCGGCTTACTGACAGATTTGCACATGGATTATACTTCGTGGTCAGCTGGGCAGCTTCTGTTTATAAACTTGTGTTTTGGAAATTAAATATAAAAAATGGTGAAGTTACGATGTAATTGTTGGGACTGAGTCTTTCTGCCTCCCTGCCCCCCCTTTCCCCTTGCTCTGCTAACTGTGGAAGCTGTAGGGTTTTGAGATATGACGGGGGACATGTGCATGGCTGGAGTTGACCCTGAGGTCAAGTATGTGGCTGAGTGCTTGAACTTGTTGACATCATGCCTGTGCTTGGTGTCCTCTTCCTCGCTCCTTTGTCTTTGAAGATCTGGTTTCAGTCACTGATTGCTGGTGATTTTCTGTTCAGTCTTAGATCAAAGAACACATCCCAAACTTCTAATAGAATTATAAAATCGGGCCGTTCAGGAGGGAAAGTTGGCTCTGTCAGTCAGTCTACTGCAGGAGATTACATATTTCTTTTCAGAGGTTGTCTTTTAAAAATATTTATTATTTTTTATTTATTCGTGTGTGTGTGTGTGTGTGTGTGTGTGTGTGTGTGTGTGTGTGTGTGCATGTGTGTGTACATCCAGGGAAGCCAGAAGAGGACATCGGACCCTCTGGAGCTTTAGTTATAGGAAATAATAATCTACCAGATGTAGGTACTGAGAACTGAATCTGATCCCCTGAAAGAGCAGCAAGCATTTATAATCCTCGAGCCATTTCTCTAGCATTTACATGCTTTCTCATGGTCGTTTTTATTGTTCATGTCCTAGTCAAACTCAATCCATTATTATATTGACTCACTTGGCCTCAAAGCAAGATGTGGTTATAAAAATAAACTTACCTTAAAAGTTATTTTGGCACATTTTAAGTAGGACTGTGAACATTTTGACACTCATGAATCAGTTAATCCTTTAATCTGTACATTAAGTACATTGTAGTTAGCCCAAGGATTGATCATCACTGACTTCATGCTTTCTGCATTAGTTTCAGTTATAAAATATCTGAAAAAGCAACTTAAAGAAGAGTAAGTCTTATTCAGCTCCCAGTTTATGGCTGTAGTCTACTATGATGGAGGAGGCATCTGGTAGGAGCGTGATGCAGCTACCTGGCCACGGAAGCAAATCTTCACCTCTGGCTCTGTCCATCTACAAATCCAGCCCTACAGAAGGGGGCTAGAAGGAAAATTTCAAGCTAAAGGGGTTAACCACACCCAGGAAAACACAAAAAATAAATGATCCCAGACAAGCAAATCAAAAAGCTAAACACATTCCTCTCTCTCTCTCTCTCTCTCTCTCTCTCTCTCTCTCTCTCTCTCTCTCTCTCTCTCTCTCTCACACACACACACACACACACACACACACACCAAATCAGCAAACACTGCTCATTGATATCTCCCATCATCAATGGACTCAATTCCCCAATAAAAAATGCAGACTAACAGAATAGGTATGAAAACAGGATCCATCCTTCTGCTGCATCCAAGACACACACCTTAATACCAACAATAGACATCACCCCAGGGCAAAAGGATACTCCAAGAAAATGGACCTAAGAAGCATGTTGCCATAACCATTTTAGCATCCAACAAAATAGATTTCAAACCAAAACTAATAAAAAGAGCAAAGAAAGGGCACTACATACACATCAAAGGAAAAAAATCCATCAAGAAGATACTGCAGTTTTTAACATGTATGCACCAAACACAAGGGACCTGAGTTCATTAAAGAAACACTACTATGGCTAAAATCACATACTGACCCTCACACACTGATCATGGGAGACTTCAATTCCCCATTCTTGCCAGCAGATAGGTCACCTAGACAAAAACTAAACAGTGAAATTCTAGAACTAACTGACATTATAAACCAAATGGACCTAACATATTTACAAAACTTTTCACCCAGACACAAAAGAATATACCTTCTTCTCAGCACCTCATAGAATTTCCTGCAAAATTGGCCACATATTCAGACATAAGGGAAGTCTCAAAAAATACAAGAAAACTGAAATAACATCATGCATCCTATCTGACCCCCATGGATTAAAGTTGGATATCAAGTACGACAGGAAACTTATAAACTCATGGAAAAGTGAACAACTCAATACTGAATGAAAAATAAGTCAAGACGGAAATTAAGAAAGAAATTTAAAACTTTCTAGAACTGAATGAAAATGAAGACACAAACATACCCAAACTTATAGGACACAATGAAGGCTGTCCTAAGAGGCAAGTTCATAGCACTTAGTGCACATAAAGAAATTGGAGAGATAGCATACTAATAACTTAACAGTACCCCTGAAAACTCTAGAACAAAAAGAAGAAATCACATCCAAAAGGAATGGACAGTAACTAATCAAACTCAGGGCTGAAATAAATGAAATAGAAACAAACAAACAAAAATTACAAAGAATCAATGAAACAAAGAGTTGGTTCTTTGAGAAAAATCAATAATGACAAACCCTTAACCAAATTCATTAGAAGGTAGAAAAGCGAGATACAATTTAACAAAATTAGAGATAAAAAGGGGACTGTAACAACAGACACCAAGGGAATCTAGACAATCACAAGGACATACTTTAAAAACCTGAACTTCATCGAATGAAAACTCTAGAAGAAATAGATAATTTCTCAATAAACACTACCCACCAAAGTTAAATCAAGATCAGAAAAGCAATTTAAAAAGACTTAAAACTCCTAGTGATACAAAAGCAGTCATTAAAAATCTACCCCCCCCCCAAAAAAAAGCAAAGCTGGGGCCAGATAGAGGCAGCACTTAATTCTACCAGACCATCAAAGAGGAATTAGCATCAACACTTCTCAAATTATTCCACAAAGTAGAAACAGAAGAAGCATTTCCCAATTCATTTTATGAGGCCACAGTTACCCTGATACCTAAACCACATAAAAACCCAACAAAGAAAGCGAATTATAGACTAGTGTCTCTTATGAACATAGATGCAAAATTCTTAATAAAGTACTTGCAAACCTAATTCAAAACACATCAAAAAGGTCACCCACTATAATCAAGTAGGCTTCATTCCAGAGATATAGGGATGGTTGGACATATATAAATAGATACATGTAACCCACCATATAAACAAACTGAAAGACAAAAACCACATGATCATCTCCTTAGACACAGAAAAGGCCTCTGACAAAATCCAGCACCCCTTTATGATAAAAGTCCCAGAGAGATTAGGGCTCTAAGGGACATACCTCAGCATAATTTATTTTTATTAAGAATTTTTTTCATTCATTTCACACACCAATCAAAGATCCCCCCTCCCAACTCACTCCCCACATGAAGGCAAGTCCTCCCATGGGGAGGCACATCCAGTAGAGGCAAGTCCAAGCCCTTCCCCCTGCCTCAAGGCTGCATGAGGTGTCCCATCCTAGGTAGTGGGCTCCAAAAAGCCTGCTCAAGCACCAGGGATGGATTCTGAGTGAGGTTAATCCTCAGCACAATAAAGACAATTTACAGCAAGTCTACAGCCAACATCAACCTAAATGTAAAGAAACTCTGAACAATTCTAGTAAAATCTTGAAACAAGGTTGTCCACTCTCTCCATACATATTCAATATAATATTTGAAGTCTTAGCTAGAGCAGTGAGACAAGTGAAGGAGATCAGGGGGATGCAAATAAGAAAGGGAGAAGTCGGCTGGGCAGTGGTGGCAAACACCTTTAATCCCAGGACTTGGGAGGCAGCCTGGCTTACAGAGTGAGATCCAGGATAGGCATCAAAACTACATAACAAACAAAGAAACTCCGTCTTGAAAAACCAAAAAAGAAAAAAGAAAAAAAAAGAAAAAGAAAGAAAAGAAAAGAAAAAAGAAAGGAGAAGTCCAAGCATCTTTATTTGCAGATGGAATGATCGCCTACATAAGTGATTCTAGAAATTCCATTGGGAAACTCCTCCAGCTGGTAAATGCCTGAAGCAAAGTAGCTGGATACAAAACTAACTCACAAAAATTAGTAGTCTTCCTTTAATCAAATGACAAGCGTGCTGAGAAAAACAAAAACAGGGAAACAACAACATTCACAACGGAAAAATTCACAGTGAAAGACTTCTATGATTAAAAAAAGTTAAAGCACTGAAGAAGACACCAGATGGAAAGATCTTCCATGCTAATGGGTTGGTAGGATTAGTGTAGTGAAAATGTCCATCCTGCCAAAAGCAATCTACAGATTCAATACAATCACCATCAAAATTGCAGTACAATTCTTCAGAGATCTTGAAAGGATAATTTTCAACTTCATATGGAAACACAAAAACCCAGGATAGCTAACACAATCCTAAAAAGGAAAAGAACTGCTAGACATATTACCATATTCTATCTCAAGTTGTACTACAGAGGTATAGCAATAAGAACAGCAAGGTATTGGCATACAAACAGACATGTTGATCAATTGAATTGAACACCCAGACATAAATCCACACACCTATAGACATTTTTTGATAAAGAAGCTAGAAATACATGCTGAAAAAAGTACAGCATCTTCAACAAATGGTGCTGTTCAAACTGGATGGTTGCATGTAGAATGATGCAAGTAGATCCATACTACTACCTTGCATAAAACTCAAGTCCAAAGACCTGAACTTTAATAGAAGAGGATGTGAGGATATGCTTTGAATCATTGTCACAGAAGACTTTCTGAACAGAACACTGACAGCACAGACACTAAGATCAGCAATAAAAGCAACCTCATGAAATGGAAAAGGTTCCGTATGGCAAAGGTTACCAGGTCACCATCATTTGGACAAAGGGGTAATCCACAGAATGGGAAAAGGTTTTTCCAAATTCCACATCTGATAGAAGGCGAATATCCAAAATATATAAATAACTAAAAACAATGGATATCAAGAAAACAAATAACTCAATTAAAAAAATTGAGTATAGATCTAACCAGAGGATTCTCAAAAGAGGAAACATAAATGGCTGAAGAACAATAAAAAATGTTCAACATCCTTAGCCATCAGAGAAATACAAATCAAAACTATTTTGAGATTCTACCTTACACCTGTCAGAATGGCTAAGATCAATAACACAAGTGACAGCTCATGCTGGTGAGGATGTGGAATAATGGGAACACTCATCCATTGCTGGCGGGAGTGCAAACTTGTACAGCCACTATGAAAATCAGTGTGGTGGTTCCTCAAGAAGTTGGGAATCTACCCCTAAGATCCATCTATACCACTCTGGGCGTACACCTAAAGGATGCTCTATCTTACTACAGAGACACTTGCTCAACCATGTTCACTGTTGCTCTATTCATAATAGCTAGAAACTGGAAACAACACAGATGTCCCTCAACTGAAGAATGGATAAAGAAAATGTGGTACATTTATACAATGGAGTATAATTAATCAGTTAAAAACATGGATTCGTGAAAATTACACAGAAATGGATGGAGGTACAAAAAAAAAAGTTAATCAAGACCCAGAAAGTCACTTATCTTATAGAGACTGGGGGTTAACTCTGTATTCACTAAATGAACAATAGTTCAAGGTACGAGAGGAGACATATAGAGACTTTGTGGGGGGGTGGGGGAGGACATGAGAATGGCTCTTCCTTTGATTATGTTCTCCGAGCCTCGCTCTGTGTGTTGTAGATGAAATGCATTTATCTGCAGGTGTGGATACAGCACACAGGCGGACAGTTGGCTTTCAGAGCTTCCTATACAGTCCTACTTTCTGCATCATTAGAACAGGCTTGGACTGAACAGTGGATGCTCCCTTCAAGGCAGAGGACAGTACACACGCATATTTACACCTGAAGTGGAGGTGGCTGATATGATTTGGAAAGCCAAACTGGAGTAAATTGATGATTTTTTTTTAAATGAACTTACATGTAGATTTCATCTTTGTGTGTTTGCTTTGTTGTGTCTTGTGCCGTGAGTCAAGTTGACTCTGTGAGAATACAGTTTAACTTCTCTTAAACTTTGTGTGTCTGCTAGTGCAATGCTTCCCAGAAGTTGTTCCAGGGTCTCTACAATCTGTCTTGAGAAGCAAGACACAAAGGCACAGAAGGAGGAGATTCTGAGAATGGGAAGATCAACCAGGTGCCTGTCCTATGGGGTAGGAGATAAGCATTGATCTAAGGAGCAGATAGGAAGAAGTTAGCGTGAGAATTCCTTTGAGTTTTTTTCTCTCAATTTCCCTGGTGTTAGTGGCTTTAATTAATACGAGCCAGTTTCCCGCTCTATAATCTTAAATGGTTCCATAGTCCTACTATGAAATGACCAGTAAGAGAATATTTGATCCTACTAGGCACCCCGTGTGTCCTGCCCCAAACCCAAACTGCAAAATCCAATTTCAGCCTTGCTATCTGCATAAATGCTGCCCCCATGGTCTCAGAGGACAAAGAGTCGCCTATTTGTTTCTGTTTCAGTCAGGCTGACTTTCCTTGGAGGGTCTTTCACCTCTGCTCCTACCAGGTCCATGTGATGATCTCATTTAGGAGAGAAGTGCTGAGCTGGGGGGGGGGGAGAGGAAGCAAGCCTCCGATGTACCGCAAATGTGATATGCAAATTTTATCACGGTCGTGTTATTTGCTAAAGTTCATTTTGAAGCACTCTGGGATGTGATTGATTTTAAGGGCAATACTGGATGCTATCTGCTGAATTTACAGGCCCCATGGGATAAATAATCCTGTCTGCTTTCTTATTACCAAGAGGATTTCGAACATAAAATGGAAGCATAAGAGTCAGAGTAGAATGTTAGAGTATCTTATTTGTACTGAGGCATACGCTGTGCTGAGATGTGTGCTGTGGGATAAATGGGGCTATTATACCATGGGTCAAACTAATAAAATACATCAGTGAGTTCTCTTTATATGCTTCTATGCATCAGAAGGATGTGTGCACCTCTTGGAGAGAAGGCTCGATCATCTACCTACTCTACCCACCTATCAGTCTGTTTATCTGTCCATCCATTGCACAGTACCAAAGCATAGTGAGACACATCCATCTCTCCATCCATCCATCCATCCATCCATCCATCCATCCATCCATCCATCCATCCACCCACCCATCCATCCATCCATCTATCCCTCCTGCCTTCCTTTCCTCTCTCTATCCATTCATCTCTCTATTCACCCATCCCTACATCCCTCTTCTCCCTCTCTCACTATCCATCCATCCATTTTTCCATTTACCCATCACTCCCTTCTTCCTTCTCTCCCTCCTTCTCTCCATCATCCACCCATATAGCCATTTATTCCTCCATCTCTCCATGTTTCCCTCCTTACTTCCCTCCCTTCCTCTCTCTGTCTCACAATCTATCAACCCATCCACCCATCTTTCCACTTACCCATTCTCTATCTTTTCAAACTTTTCCAGATTTCTCTAGCCCCAATTTCTTATCTAAGTGTACTCTACCATCTACAACAATCATTTGAGTATTGATCTTGTTATAATCACTTAAAATTTGATATTTAGATTCTCTATTGTACAGCTAATGTCTTGTCTCCTTGATTGGTTATATACATTCAGATGAGAGGGACTATGGTGTCCTTTTTGTATTGCTCAAAGCTCTGAGTGTTCTCCATGAAGATTGTGGTAGGTTGTTTCAATCATACAGGCACAGGAGAAGGAATTTCGAAATATTTAGCATTTACTCCAGGAACCAGATGTACGCAGTCAGACTCTTTCCCTCTTCGTGGGCACTGCTCCTCTAAATTCCACCCAGGACCATGATGGAGAACCCGCTGTTAACACAGTGTTAGGAAGAGTGGTGGGAGCAGGGAGCAAGTGTGGACAAGTTCTTAACTTAATGAGAGAAAAGAGATATAAATGCCTGGCTATAATGTTACCTCTCACAGTGTATTCTGGTGGCCAACAGTCTTCAGCAAGACTGAGAGCTTGCTAAAAATGCAAAACATAGGCCACCAGTAAGATCTACTGAATCAAAACAGGCATTCCCACAGGTAGAAGCTGATTTATGTGCACTGTGCTCCTGAACCCCAAATCATTCTCTCCTTCTTTCAAACTGCCTTTCTATGATGGTGTTCAATAGATAGTTGTTCCACAAGGGGCCAAGGAACTCTCAATGACTTATGCTTATAGGGCTAGACCAATGTATCGCTCGATCCTTGTCAGAGAAGCTTCTGTGGTAGATGGCAATTAGCACAGAGATCTACCACTGCCCAAGGTACAGAGACCGGGAGACTGCCCGGTGCTCAGCCCTGAATGGGACATCTGCATCCCACCACTCTCCTGTCAGGGCTTATGGGTCATGTGGGAAGGAACGAGTGGTAAGGTGAAGGATGACTTCAAGGAAGTGGCATCTTCGGGGCACAACCCTACAGCTGCACCTATGCAATTGCAGCACTTGTGACAGCGTGGTCAGAAGCCAGTGAGAACTCAAGCAAGGCCAAATCCCAGCATGGAGAGTGGAGGTGGGCATGGAGTTCCACCCATAGCTGGGCAGCTATTGGAAACTGTTATCTACTGGGAGAGAGAGAGTTAGTTTTCTTTAAGCCTGGTAAGTAAATCATGCTTCCGTGGAAGGTCACATACCTAAGCATATATGGGTAGCATAAATTGTACTCCATTAAATGAAAAAAAAAAAAAGGACATGAAATTGCATGGGTAGGTGTGATGTGCTTGAAAGAAAATGGCCCCCAAAGAGAATGGCACTATTAGGAGGTGTGACTTTGTTGGAGTGGGTGTGGCCTTGTTGGAGGAAGTTTGTCACTGTGGAAGTGGGCTTTGAGGTCTCATATATGTTCAAGACACACCCAGTGTCTTAGACCACTTCCTGTTGCCTGTAAGTCAAGACATAAGGACTCTCAGCTCTAGCACCATGTCTGCCTGCATGCTGCCTTACTTCCTGCCATGACAATAATGGACTAAACCTCTGAACTGTAAGCTAGCCACCACAATTAAATGCTTTTCTTATAAGAGCTGCCAAGGTCATGGTGTCTCCTCACAGCAGTATAAACCCTGTCTAAGACGGTAGGGAAGACAGAGTGTATCTGAGAGGAGATGGGGGAAAGGTAAATATGATCAAAGCACATTACACAAAAATTTAAAAGAATTAAAAAAATTAAAAAGTACATGCCAGGTATGATGGTGTATACCTTTAACAACAGCACTCAGAAGGCAAAAGCAGGTGGATCTCTGTGAGTTCAAGGGCAAGGTTGGCCTATATTGGCATTCTAGGCCAGCCAGGACTACATATTGGGACCCTGTCTCAAAGCAGAAAGAAGAAAGAAACAGAAACCTAGAGTTATCCTCCACCTTCCTCCCTCTCTCAGATCCTCCGTTACAATCAGACCTTCAGTAACAGGAGTTGTAAAGTCACATACGCCCCTCAGTCCCTGTAATTGACATTTAGCCATATGTTGGGCTTGACTGTGAGGGAAATTTCGGTCACGTGCATGCTATTGAGATGGCACACAAGTGTGGTACCCCCATCTGTCCATAATGCTCCATGTACTTCACCCTGTAATGAAAGACCTCATTGACTGCTACCACATGTTAGAAAGCATTAATTTGATCTAGTTTACTGGTTACTGATGGTCCCTGTCATGAACTAGAGGAAAAGATGAAATTAGACATTCCTTTAACTCGATTTTTAAAAAGGATGGTATCTTCAATTCCTTAATTAAAAAAAAAGTTGACATGTGACATTAAATTCACTGCTGTTATCTCTTTGAGGCTCTCCTCAGAAGAATAATGAATACCAAACTTTATTAGAACTATAACTCAATCTTAATATCACAAACGTGTTGGTAGACCAGAGGAATGTAATTGTTTTGTTAGAATGACTTTAGTGTGTGGAGAGATAATTAATGGACGAGAAAGCTTATGCTACCAAAAAATTTCATTTAGTCTTTGAAAAATATAACAAAATCTAATAATAAAATATACCAAAAGTGACTCATAGCTCATACTATAATAGATATTAAAGATGAAATGAGGTGACTTCTTATTAAATAAGATGGATAGCATATATCAATTCACTTTCCACTGTCATTGAATGCTCCCTAAAATGGCAATGCAGAGATTTAATAAAAACTGTTAAGTCTCAGAGGTAAGAGGACTAGGAGAGGTGAGAAACACAACATAATTTGGAATTGGAGAGGGAGAAACAGATTTTTTTTTTTTGGAATTGTGCAACTATATCCCCAAAGATAGTGGATTAAGACAACTATTACAACACATCTCACAATATTTTTGTTTTATTAATAATCTATTTTAACTGATCTATATGGTACTGGGCTCCAGAAGTAAATTTTAATGCAATTGGCATGTACTTTGAGCATATGCCAATTGTTGGTATCTGACCACCCCGGTCATCCTTCCTGCCAGTTCCCTCTGTTTCCATGGATGGTTTGATTCTACTTTTGTGTCACAGATACACTTATCATTTTATGTATTTACCTCCAATCTAGGATCCACAGATGAGGGAAAATGTGCAATATTTATTTTTCTGAGACTGACTTACTCTGCTTCATATGATTCTCTCCAGTTGCATCTACCTTCCTGGAAACCACACAATTTCATTGTTTGTAGCTGAAAACGAATCCATTTTGTATGTATACCATATTTTCCTTTATCCATTCCTCAGTAGACAGACATCCAGCCTGGTTCCATGACTTAGCTGTTATGAGTAGTACTGCAACCAATGGTGATGTGCAAGATTCTCTGCAAAGGGTGACCTGGAGTCTTTTAGGTAAATTCCCAGGAACACATCTCACATTTTCTTTTTCATTAAAAATTGAGGCAGGGTTCAGCTGTATGGCTATTCCATTCCCTGTGGCATGGACTGTAGCTGACCAGTGGCTTTTATCTGGCTGCTGGGCTGATCTGGAACATTGAGGATGGTTTGATCTATGTATTATCAGTGGCAACTGGAAGCCTGGGCCTCACTGGCTCTGCTCTCTCTAGTCTCAGCTGGGACTTACTGTGCTGCCTCCCCACCGAGTGACTAGACTGCTGAGCTGAAGGACAATGGTTCCTAGAGTGTCTAGGAAACAGGCCTGGGCCAGGCTGTTGGCATAGTTCTATTTCTGCCATATTTGGTGAAGTAATGTAATAAATAGTTCAGTAGTCTATGAAATGAAGTCTCACTGGAGCATATGAAGCAGAATGCACTGCCATCTTTACCCAGACAGGTGAATAGTATCAAAATTAGAAGTCCAAAAACAGAACCCCAAGGTAAAAGAGAGGGAAATATGGAGGAGCTAAGTCATGTCCCCAAGCCCAGGAGAACAGGGTTTTCTCTTACTTCTGAGAATAGGGAGCTGCAGGCAGGCCGAGTTGCAGGCAGGCTGAGTGTATAGTAAGGTAAGCAGACCCTGTCGTCAGTCAGCTTATCAGGCTCTCTGGTCATAATAATAGGATGCTGGAGGTTGTTTCTGGAAGGGTTTAATAAGACAAACTGTGACCTTAGATACAGCTGAAAGCAGGGAGCCATACACAAAACAAAGCTATTAAAATCATATCTAAATACCGGGTCATTCCTCTTTTTTTCTCATTTCCTAAATTGGGTCTGATGGCAGAGGGCAACTCTCAAGTAAATGTTAGAGAGATGCTCCGTGGTAAAACTCACCAGCCCAAGAGAAAACATCTTTTGGTGGCCAGGATGTCCAGTGATGTAGCAACCCAAATCCAACATCAGTGAGACAGTCAAAAAAAATCCCATCTATATACAGAGCGTCTGCTCAGGGTTTCTTCTGGAGCCTCACTCTTCAAGAGAACAGCTATTAACCAAGGGCCAGTGGGTATGTCAAAAGGCACAAGCCAGACCAAAAAAGTAGAAATTTAGAGCATTACAAACAGGGCCAGAGAGACTGTCCTGTGTTTAAAAGCATTTACTGCTCTTCCAGAGGACTCGGGTTTGAATCCCAGCAACCACATGGTGGCTCACAATCACCTGTAACTCCAGTTAAAGAGGCTCTGATGCTCTCTTTTAGTCTCTGCAGGTGCCAGGCACACAGATGGTACACAGACATAGATGCAGGCACAATATTCACACACTTAAAATAAAATAAACTAAGTTTAAATGAAATATTATTAACAATAAAGTAAAGGAAGAAAATTACAATATTCCAAATAGATGAGGTAATATTGTCCAAAGATGAAGTCAATAAGCAAAAACACAATAAAAAGGGGGTACTGAATAAGCATTTTTTAGAAATGAAAAATATGGAATTATAAATTAAAAACCCAATATAACTGTTTATTAACTAAATTTGTTATTTGGCAATTTCATATGCACATGTAGCAAATTCTGGTTATTTTCACCCCACACCATCCTTTGTCTCCTTTCCACTTCCATCAGCATCCCCTCTTCCCTATAAATCTCGTTCTCACCTTCTTCTCCTTTTATTTTGTCTTGTGACCACTTAGTTCAAGCAGAGGTGTCTTTGTGACCATGTGTTTAGAACCATCAATTGGAGCCTGATGGGCTAACCAGTAGGTATACAACTGCATACAACACCTCATTCTTTCTGCAACAACAATTCCTTGTCAACAGATTTTTCTTTGCAACGCCAGTTCATGAAAAACGATGTAGAGCTGGGCGTTGGTGGCGCACGCCTTTAATCCCAGCACTCGGGAGGCAGAGCCAGGCGGATCTCTGTGAGTTCGAGGCCAGCCTGGACTACCAAGTGAGTCCCAGGAAAGGCGCAAAGCTACACAGAGAAACCCTGTCTCGAAAAACCAAAAAAAAAAAAAAAAAAAAAAAAAGAAAAACGATGTAGAGACTTATTATTAATTATTTAGCTTAGGCTTGTTCTTATCTAGTCCTCAAAACTTAAATTAACCCATGTCTTTTAATATATATTCTTTTATGTGGTTCAGTTACCTTTCTTCTGTCCTGCTCATCCCACTTCCTCTCCATCTCACTGGCAACTCTGCCTTTCTTCTTCCCAGCGTTCTCTCTCTGCCAGGAAGTCCCGCCTATCTCTCCTGCCTAGCTATTGACCATTTAGCTTTTTATTACACCAATCACAGCAATACATCTTCACAGTGTACAAAGATCCCACAACATCCTCCCTCCCCCCCCCCCCCCCCCCGTCCCAGAATCTATTAGTAGCTAATAGTTTATCAAGAAAGGGTGGAGCCCCAGGAGCTGACTGACTGTAGACAGGGTCAGGCCTGTGCAGGCTCCGTGCAAGCAACCATAGCTAGCTGCTGTGAGTCCATGATTGCAGTGGCATTTCCCAGCTCTTCTCCCTACCTCTGCCTCTTCCACAGTATCCCCTGAGCCCCAGAGGGGGCCCTATTACACATCTTATTTAGAGCTGAGCCCTCCGCCATCCCATATTCAAGATGTCTTAGACAGCATGGGACTCCACGTTCACAACCATTCAACCCTCTCTGTTTACAGCTGTGAGTAGCATTTATTTCTATGTATAAACATAGTTATTTAGAAGACAGCTTGACACTATGTCAATTTAGCTAGCCAACAGAAGTATGTTTCCCTGCTAGGGCCTATGATCTGTCTAGGCATGCATGAGTTATTGATTGAGTTTGAAGCACCAGGCAAGGACTTGCTCTCATGGGGTGGGCTGGCATGGGATTCAATCAGAGAGCAGTTGGTTACCCCCACACCGTTGTTCCACTATGACATAGGTGGGCACATCACGTCTGTCAGGGTGGTGTTATAGTTCAAAGGGCTCCCAGCTGCATAAGACTGTTGATATCTTTCTTTTCGGGAAATGTAGCACCTTCTGGCAATTTGAAAATCAGTGAGCAGGGACAAGGTTTCCAGATTAGTGCCAGCTCGATTTCTCTGTATCTTGCTACTGAGGTGTGTGGTGTTTTCAACAGTAGGGTCTTACCCTCTAATTATTGTGGGCAACCAAGAGGAATGACAAAATCATCTATTGTTTGATCCCTTTGGAGCATCCCTGAACCAACCATTTCTGTGGAGGTGTCCAATGCTGGTACTGCCTCTAGAAGCAGTATTACTTAACCATGTGGAACATCTCCTTCAAACTCTCTTTTACATTTTAAAATGAGTTACAAGATGGTCAGTGTCTACCTGGCTGTTCATAGAGCTTTATTTTGGTCAATCCTCCCCCACTGCCTCTCCCTTGTAGTTCCAACCCCCACCCCAAGCCCCACCCCCCTGTTTAAATCCCTCTGTTCCTGGTATTCCCCCATACTTTCATTTTACTTATATTATTTTCTCTCCCTTAATATACTCCTTCTTTTCATGACTGCTTTCTAATTTCCTGACTTCCACAGATACTCTTGAGTTAAACATACAAAACTAAAGCATAAAAGCTAGGATGCCCATATGCTCGAAAGTACATGATTTTTGTCTTTCTGGGCTTGGGTTATCTCACTCAGGATGTTTCCCCCTCATTTCTACCCATTTACCTGTAAATTTCATTATTTCATTTTCTTTACAACTGAATAAAATTCTAAATTTTCATTATCCATCCATCAGCTGATAGACGTCTAGGCTGATTTTATTGTCCAGCTATACTGAATAGAATGGTAAGGAACATAGATGTGCAGGCATCTCTGTCGCAGGATATAGAGTTCTTCAAGCTGTGGCAGGAATGTTCTATCTGGGTCATCTGGTAGTTCTATTTCTAGTTTCTGAGAAACCTCAAAACCGATTTCTAGAATGGCTGTACTAATTGAGACTCCCCACAGTGTATAAGGGTCCCTCTTTCCCCATACCCACACCAGCATTTGCTCTTCTTTCTTATCGATGGTGGGTCCATAGGAACTCACGGATCAGTTAAGATCTGGGAAGTCAGAAAAGACTTTCATCCTGAACTGTCAAGACTCACAGAGATCAAGAGGCATAGGAAAGTGAAAACTTGGATGAGATGGTGAAATATTTTACTACTTGAAAGAGAATGCAGACTTCAGAATGACAGACAAACAGAGCAGAAGTAGTCAGAATCAAAGAGTATGAGAAGCCGCTTTGCACTCATGCATACCAATTTGTTTTCACTCAGTACACATGTAACACAGTAACTGCGTGTGATTTCTTTTGCTTACAACAAATCAGCTTGTCTTTCTTTTTTTTTCTTTTAAGAAGACTGATTTGAGAGTGTTTGGATATTTGTTTCCCCATCAAGATAACTTTAAAAGAGGTGAAGATGATGGCATACCGTTAACAAGAATCCAGAAGAGCCTTTTTTGACCTCACATATCCGAATCAACATGCACAGAATAGGAGTTTTTATTACTAACTTGCCCCAAGATGGTTGATTGCTACTACTGTGTGTTCACCTCTGGACTGATTATTGATAAATGCTGTGGTGTGCTGGGAGCTGTTCAAGGGCAAAAGACTGGGTCATGTGTAACCATGAAAAATCAATGCCTATGTGATAGCCAAGCCACCGATTCCTTACCCACTCATTGTTGGTAACATTGTCACCTTCTAATCCCAGAACTGGAAGGTTCTGTATAGCCTACTTGTAAACTTCAGGAGTTACTTCACTTCCCATGATGTGGCTGATTGAGCCGCGGCATGGATGTGTACCTGAACTATTGAATTGCACAGTGTGGGTGTACACCTGGACTATGGAATTGTGCGGCATGGGTGTGTACATCTGAACTATTGAATTGCATGACATGGATGTACACCTGAACTATTGAATTGCATGACATGGGTGTACACCTGAACTTTGGAATTGGGGTACCGGAAGCTTGAATGAAATAAACAGTGGTGGACAGTGGACAAGGACGCTGGCGCAAACTTGGGAAAGTTGGGACATTTTTGGTCACATGCAGCTACAAGAAGAAAGAGGATAGATAGATAGGAAAAATTAATGAATGTCTGTAGGACGGTAGACCCTGCTGCAGGGACTGCTCTTTAACTCAGCTCTCCCTTCACAGGAGGTCTGGCAAGATACATCGAGGATGTTAATGGGAAATACCACCTGATCCCCTCAGCTAGAGTGAGAGTTTGCTCTTGGCTATCAGTTCACACCCATTATCACCCAGCAGGGAGAGTGACTCACCAGCCAGCCCATTCAGAGGGCTGGAGAATAACCTTGATAGCCACAGTTTCTCATGTGCTTGGGCTCTACCTGTTTCCTTTAGATGACGATGGACTCTTTGAATTTTATTTAAATAAGGAATATGCTCCGGTTTGTTTTACAAATGCACAGTCGCCTACTTGCTGAGGTAGGATATTGCCTGAGCTGTAGTGAGTTTAGCTCACGAGAGATATATTTAGTTTCATGCCCCGAGGGAACCACACTTCTTTTACCAACTATTGGCACACATATTCAAAACTGTCCCGTAATAGTTCTTCCATGGGAAGTTAAGTATTTGTGCTGCTCTGCTGTGCCTAGTCTGATTGCCTATATTAAATACATCAGGTCTTTCGTACAGCTCTTAGAGGAATTAGCTCAAGGTTCACTAGCCTACCTCTAAACTCCAGGAGCAAGGAGGCAACCCATCAGCCTGATTCTATGAGGAGTGACCTGCCAGCCTGATTGATCCTAAACTCTGGGAATGAGGAGGTAACACAGGCAGTGTGTAACAGAAATCAAGGGTCATGTTGATTCTGACACAGACATTCTGATTCCAGATGATGTCCAGGACAGAGGATGAATTTGTCCACTTGAAGGTTTAAGTGAACACATATCACCTTGAATTTAATTACTTGGCAATCATTGAGTAAAACCATCCCTGGAAAATAAACCATCTGTAGAAATAATTTTCCCATTTCCAAAATTTTAAAAAAGGTTAGATAGTAACACAAGCCTAATATCAATTCCGCTAAGTAGCCTATTTATTGGCTTCCCTAAGAGATTTCTTTCTTGCTTCACATGTAATATGTTATAACAATTCCATAATAGGACCTATTATTTCTTATTTTCCACATGCACTGCTCTATAATTGGAAAGAGCAAAGAATCTAACCATTGGAACAAGTGACCTTTGTATTTGGAAAACTAATCTTTATGTCTCAAATATGGTGCTTCCACATAGCACCTGGAGCACACAGAATGATAGTCAATTTAGTTTTCCTTTACAGAAATTTATTTCCTTATTCTTTTTTTAAAAAGATTTATTTATTTATTATGTACACAGAAGAGGGAGCCAGATCTCATTACAGATGGTTGTGAGCCACCATGTGGGTGCTGGGAATTGAACTTAGGACCTCTGGAAGAACAGTTGGTGCTCTTAACCTCTGAGCCATCTCTCCAGCCCTATTTCCTTATTCTAAATATCCATATGGTATCTTTTCCTGTATCTAGTTCATTTTATTTATGTTGCTCATTGCTTCATTTTCCTTGTCTTTTCCTCTTGGAAAATTTAACAAGTTTTTAAAATTGTCATTTTTTTCCATTGGAGAGGCAGAATTTGCTTGGAACTTGTAATCACCCATTCCCTTGGGGGCTGGAATTACAGCCGTTCACCTACACACTTGTCCTAATAGAGTGTTTCTAATATTTACTTTTGTATCTGAGAAAGTAAAGGTTTGAACTACAGGGAATTAACAGCAAATGGCCGGGCGGTGGTGGCACACGCCTTTAATCCCAGCACTCGGGAGGCAGAGGCAGGCAGATCTTTGTGAGTTCGAGGCCAGCCTGGGCTACCAAGTGAGTTCCAGGAAAGGCACAAAGCTACACAGAGAAACCCTGTCTCGAAAAAACCAAAAAAACAAAAACAAAAACAAAAAACAAAAAAACAGCAAATGGATATAACCAATGTCAGCTAGAGAAAGGACACCATTTAGATACCTGTTGCTCACGATCATCCTGAATTTACCAGTAGAAAAGAAAAGCTCTATGCTTTCAGATGTCCCCTGGGTGACAGGCACACCAAAGCCAACCCACCTGCTTCAGTGACCCCCACGCCTCCATATCAGCCAACACTGAGAAAATCATAATTCCATTTTTTTATAGTTTTGTTTTCATTCATTATTAAGGCACATCATTTCCTCTCTCCTCCAGCCAAAGGCACTGCTCACTCATTCCTACCTTAGTTGATGGCATTGTCTTATATCTCAGAGATAAGAGCTGCAACCCACAAGAAATGCTCCATTTCTAACACCTGATTCTGTCTTCAGCCGCAGACCGCTCCCCCCCTTCCCTCCTGCATTGCTCTCTGCTTGTGTCTCAATCTGGTTTCTCAGATTGCTCTTCTGTTTGGCATTTCCAGTTCTTTAGTTCATTCCTAAATGTTGGAGTGTCCCAGACTTTATGTTTTTAGCACCTCAAATCTATAGTTACTTTCCTTGGGGGCTTCTGATTAGTCTCAGGGTTTTAATTACCTGCTATGGTCTTAATGACTTCCAAAAAGTTAAGATTATGGACTTTTTTTAAAAAAAATTGAAACTAGATTCTTCTCTTTTACAATACACCCAACCACAGTCCCCTTCCCTCTACTCCTCCTAGCTCCCCATTCCTGACTTCTCTTCTCCCCCAGATCCACTCCTCCTCTATTTCCCCTTCAGAAGAGAGCAGGCCTCTAAGAGATAGCAGCCAAATAGGACAAAACAAGATACAGCAAGAGAAGGCGAAAACTCATATTGAAGCTGGACAAGGCAACCCAACAGGAGGGTAAGGGTCTCAAGAGCAGGCAAGATAGTCAGCTGAGCTAGATGGACTTTGATATAAGATGAACTTCAGAGGCTAGAACTGAAATGTTATGGATTAAAAGTAACATGTTCTGGTGTCAACTGGACTAGGGGTGGGCAAATGATTATTAATCTTCATTATTAATTTAACTCATTCAGAATCATCTCAGTGACTTATTTCTGGTTCCTTGTGAGGATATTTCCAGAGACAGATAATCAAAAGGGTGAATTTACCCTGAGTGAGGGTATGCTATCATACGGGCTAGGTGTTAGAAGGCATACAACCACTCTCTGGGATACTGAGGCACGAGGAACATGAATTCCAGCAAGTGTGGGCTACATAGGGGACCCTGTCTCAAAAATCAAAATAAAACCCCAAAGATTCTTGAACAAAATACTGCTGTGACAATTGTGCAGTGGAAATGAACAGAAAGAGAGGAAGAATTATGTCACTCTTGACTGGGCCTTGGTCCATAGTCCAATTAAAAAGAACCCAAGGCAATGTTTGTAATGCAGTTAGTTTTAACTTTCCCAACAATTGGCAGGGAAAGGAGGCTTGCTGGATTTTGTATGTGTTCACATGAGGCATCTGTCTGCAGAGTTACACCCATGTCTTAGTGGTAAATAATAGCTTTATAATTGGATTTAAAGCCCACGCAACAGGAGGGAAATCATGCCTAGTACTGGAAACCTAACAGACTACCCAAGACTAGTGAAGTCATGGATCTCAGAGGAGGACCTTCAGCCTCCACTTTGCTAAACCAGCATCATTTTAAACTGCATTCTGACACACTTCTCATCCCCACAGATAAATACAGCACCAATTCTGAGAGGTACTCTACTTATGTTACCTAAACGCAGTGCGTTACTTTAGAGTTACACTTTGAAAGTTTTATGTTGTAGCTAAGTCCCCACGCCCCAAGTTTTCTAGGGAAACTAGTCCTTTTGCAGAAACAAAATGTAACAGGTCGTATCTGCATAGTACGCCTATAGATAATCCAAAGCTAAGGGAGATATGGGATGGTTGTGTGGCAGAATCAGTGTTTCAGAGATTAATGGAAAGCTAGACTTTGTTGCATGTGCAAGGATAAGCAAGATTAAATGCAAATGAGTGAATTTTAAGGTCATAGCTGTTATCCGGAAGATGAGCTGAAATGGAAGGTGAAGACGTAGGTCAGCAACGATGTAATATGAAAGCGTAGGAGGGACTCATCCCAATCTAAACTACTAATGAGATTTTAATTTCAGGGGAAGCAATTTAGCCTCTGCATATAAAGATCCTCCTCCACTTATGATGGGGTTGTGTCCCAACCAACCCTCTGTAAGGAGAAAATATAGTAAGTTACAGATGCATTTAATATGCTTGGCCTACCAAACACCAGCTTAGCAGCATGATACGTTGTGCAGAGATCTCTCCCCTCACAACTGTGACCCTGGGGTTCACGGGAAGCTGAGGTTCACAGCTCCTGTATAGCATCCTGAGACAGGATTGTGTGACATGTCACTAGGAAAAATATCAAAATCTAGAAGGTGAGATTTGGTGTCTACAATGTATATGGCTTTCAATGAAGTGGAAAATCAAGAGTTCTATCAAAAATTGTAAATTGAAAAGTTATAAATTGTAAGTCAGCACCTCCTGGCATATGCTGCTTTAAATTAGCACACAAAGTAACAGATTCCTTCTCACAATCTCCATACATCGCTTTGGCCGGTCCTCCTTTCTGGCTCCTCTTCTTTGTCTCCTCAGCCCGTCTGTCTGTTCCCTTCTGTTCCGTATTTCCTTTTCCACCGCCTTTTCTGCAGCCATCGTTCTATCATTCTCTCCAACTCTTTTCCTTAAAACTTCTTTTTCTCCTCTCATGGGTCCTTTCTTTTCTTTTTTCCCCTCTATCCACACTCACGCCCACATAAGGGCACACATACAAAAATGAAAAACTCTGAGGGAGAACATGTGGCCTTTGTCTTTCTGACCTTAGACTGTCTTGCTTGCTACAATAATTTACAGATACATCTATTTTCCTGCAAACTTTACAGATGAATAAAATACCTTTCTGCATGTATTGGTAAAGAATTGTGACACGGACCAGCGTATTGTTCTTCATTGACAGGTTCCTGATAGGGAGTGGACCAGGGGATAAGAGATAGAGGAGACAGGAGGCAGGGAAGCTGAAATCTGAGGGTAGGAGGTCTTTCACAAGCTTTGTCTAATGATGAGCAGTTTATTAAGGACTATACAGCACCTCGTCCTATTTACAGGGGGGAAATGGGATGAAGTCAGCAGAAACCATCACACAATGGGACGGAGTCAGCAGGAGGCTAATCAAACAGTGTGTACAAAGTGGACACAAGTATCTCAAGAGCATTACAGACTGAATGTATAGCAGTCTTGGGACTGATAACTCCAGTCTCCTCAGGGAGAAAAGCCTGAACAAGGTCCCAGAACTAGGTTCCTTTTGTCTTTCCATCAGGGACTCTGAGAAAGCCTCGGACTGGTCCAGTCCTCACCAGAGCTATAAACTGTGATGTTACATTAGTTTCTCTTTGGAGACATGAAGGTAGCAAGCCAGATGTGCTTTTCTCTGTACATTGACCTGTTAGTAAAGGAAATCTTTGAAAAGTTCTTCTATTCACTCTATAGCTTGCTTTAATATTTGAAAAAATATTGTAGAAAACCCATGTCACATGGCTTTTCTTTTGAGTTTTGAAGAACGCTTAGAGTATGCTCTCATTTTTGTAAAGAGTAAAGTTTCATGTAATTGCATAAGACAACACACACACACACACACACACACACACACACACACACACACACACACATTGTAGATGGAAGTTTTCCAGTGTCCTGCCCGGCCCTGCAGTTGGGACAAATCTCTCCCACCCACGGTCCCACAGATGCTTATAAAATAATCACTTGGAGGCTTATATTAATTACAAGCTGTATGGCCTGTGGCTTCAGCTTCTTGTTAGCTAGCTCTTTCAATCTTAAATTAACCCATTCCTATTAATCTATATGTTGCCACATGTCTGTGACATTACTGGTCTGCTGGCATCTTGTTGCTCCTTTGGCAGCGGCTGGCATCTCTCCCGACTCTGCCCTTCTTCTCTCTGTATCTCTGCTTAGACATCCTGCCAGGCTGCAAGCTTTCTTGCCATAGGCCCAAACAGCTTTATTTATTATCCAATGGGAGCCACACATATTCACAGCGTACAGAAAGACATCCCACAACACACAGGCACTGATGCCAATGGTTGTCCATACTGTGATATGTGTTATCCATGCCAATGGTTATCCAGACTGTGATAATGTTTCAAGTTAAGAACATCCGCTATTTTAAAAATAAACACCAGACAGTGCCATTACTACTAAAAAGCCTTTCTAAGCCCTACAGTTAAATAAAAGTAATTATTCACAACACAATGATTCAGCTCATCATTAATGAAGCTCATATATGCTGCAAATGCCTAGAATTCAGGAAAGTCAAAGTTTTATTGCATATTTGTAGCTTAGGGAGAGATTTAAAGATGTGCAATAATTGGCTAATTTTTAGTCTCCTCTTCTACTTAAGTATTCATGTTCTATTAAAGTTGTGCTTTAATACAACCCTTTCCATGGTCTAGTGACTGCCGAAAATGTGGAGGATGTGGTAGAAATAGACTTCCAAGACTCTACACCTCATGCTGTTGTATGGACAGCCTGGAGCCAGCCGCTTCCCCGACGGGTGTTTTAGGAGATCTGCAGATACTAAGAGCAGCAGAAAGGTGGTGTTGTGGCCACCAAATGATCCACACTGTGAGATACTATGTACTTTTTTTGTGATACTCTTTCCCAACAGGCAGACAAGCAGAGGAACAGCACAGCTGAGGAGTAGCTTCCATGCCCTTCTTGTAAGGATCTTCTTGGGCGATCTTCACATGTTCTAGAAATTCTGAGATTTTCCAGAACCCCTTCTCATCCACATTGTTGTGTTTTTGTTTGTGATGATGATGATGTGAATTTCAAGTAATGGTTACTTTGTCTGGTTGCGGCAACAAAATACAGAACAAAAATGCCATACAAAAGCAACACAGGTTTATTTTGGCTACAGTTTGAGTCAACTATGGTAGGGACCAGACAGCAGACTGTGAGGCAACTGGTCCCATAGTGCCTGGTCAGGAAGTAGAATGATGGCTATTGTTGCTCACCCCTCTTCTCATTTTCATTCAGTCTTGGACCCCTGGAATTGGTGCCTCTCACACTCAAGGTGGACAATTCACTACAGTTATCTTAATCTAGAAAACCTCTCATAGATACATCCATGTTCAGAGGGTTCTTCCCATGACGAGTCTAGAACCCATCGAACTGACAATGAAGATTTAACCACCACAGAGCCCATGGCTGGTGAAACACAATGTCTGTCCTGAAGAACGATGAATGGAAAAGACAGATCCTTAAGTTCACTATGAGTGAGGTGGCCTTTGCTTTATAACTTTACCTGCAAAGATGCTTGTGGCCAACCTGTCTGGCGACCTTATGAGATCTGTCAGGTACTACCTGTGTTTCTTACCCTTGTCTAATTTAGGTAAGACACTGGACTGGACATTAGGCTTTAGAGTTGATGTGGGAATTATGCTCTACCCCTCTGAGGGCAGAACATCTGGCTCATTCATTTGCATGGTAGATTTGTCTATTCTCTATAATTTATTAAGTCACTGGTTTTTAAGAGTATGAACTTGTGGAATATACATATATATATATATGAAAATGACCAGGTCTACAAGAAAGAAATATTTGCAAATTCATTCTCTGTATAAGTGGTAGTGAGCAGAAACTCAGAAGAATTTCTCCTTTTGTCTGTTAGACATGGGGATGTGTTTATGTAATGTTTGCATTTCTCAGAACTTCAACTGTACACGAGAGTAGGAGTTAGGATCTACAATTTAAATCAGAACACACATATCCGAGAGGCCTTATTTCCTTAGCTGTTTGATATCAGAGTGTACTGAGAGATGAGTATAGTTTAATGATCTGAACTAGAAACGTTGGGTTCAGCTAAATAACGCTAGTTCATAATTTTGAACATCACAAGGCATGGTGCATATTACAAAGGAGGCCAATTTACTTGATTACTCCAGGAAAAAGAGTAAAGTCAGTGCATGCTTCACAATTTCCCTTGAAGTTATTTTCTTTTTAAAAGGAAGCTTACTGTTCTGAATTTTATGTTTTCTCTCGCAGGCTCCCGCTCTTCCTATTTGATCCCATTTGTTCCTAAACCTGTTTCTGCTGGCCGTGGGTGATTTTAAAATCATATATTTTGCTTATACATCATGGATGCTTGTGAAGACAGAACTTAATGTTGAGAAATAACCTGGCAGATGTAGTCTGCATGCACGAGTTAGAGAGTGAAAGAAAAAAAAAAGGCTGTAGCTCTGGCAAACTTGATTGCTTAGCGAAGACTTAACTTTTCACTCTGCTTAAGAAATGGAGACTCTCAGGTGGCACTCATAGACATCACACCATAGGTGGGTGGCTGTGTATCCTGGACTGTCTGACTGCTCACTTTATGCTTCATGGCTGGGTAGCAACCTAATTTACCATTTTTTACTGAACTGAAGTATTATTATCATTTCCATTCAGGAGGCTGGGACGGGTGAGCCTCCTCTTTTGCACTTCATCTGCCATGGCATTTTTATTTGTGTGCAAGAGGCATGAATAAAGACTAGAAGTTACTTAACTTGACAAATTCTGCATCACGAGAGTATTTGCTAGAGAAGTGATCTCAATGTAGGTTAAGAATGGAATACTCTGAAAACATCGAGTTCCTGAAAAAATTCTAATGGGGAAAAAACACACGGTTTTGAGAGAGGGAGAGTATTTTCTCAATTAAGAACATCACCCTTCAATCCAGAACTTCTCTTAGCAAAAGATGGATACTACCACTCCAGCTGCTCAAAATTCAAAGAAGAAGTGATGGAGAGTGATGTCCAGCCCCAGCCCACACATCCACAACACAGCACAGCGCAACTCTGCACCTAAGGGTCGGCGGTGGTCATGTACAGAAGAGGTGGGAAGGGCGTCAGAGCCAGAGGAACAGGAAGTTCGCTGCAAGGCTGTGTCTCCTAGAAATGTCAGAGGAGCTGCACCCGTGAAGTCTCATCAACATGGCTGTCCACACCAGTCCTGGACAAGGCAACACCAACAGACATGATAACACCAAAGGGAGGCTCTCACAGGGTCCCACACATAGGTATTATATGAACCAAGTAGATTGCATTTATGTATTTAGGGGTGTGTGTGTGTGTGTGTGTGTGTGTGTGTGTGTGTGTGTGTGTGTTTATGTATGAATGTTTGTATTTGGGGAGGGATATCCGAGGTCAATTTTGGGATTCGTTCCTCAGGAGCAGTCTACCTAGTTTCTTGAGACAGGGTCTCTTACTGGCTTGAGGCTTGCTGATTAGGCTAAAACTGGTTCCCTGGGGAACCCAAGAGACTCTCCTCTCTTGCTCAAAAGATTTGTTATTATAAGCATGTACCACCATGTTTTAAACATGGACTTTGAGGATGAGACTCAGGGTCCTTGTGATTTGTGGCGAACGCTTTATTGGCAGCCATAGCACAAACCTTAGGACCTAGGTTCTTTTATTTAAACCTTTGAGATGATAACAACAACCTTCTTACATTCCACACTCGTCTACATGCATCACACACGTAACAGATAAATAAATAATGATAAGAACATCCAGTGAAAGGGAAGAGGTTTGGTTCTCTCTTGCATTTAATGCTGCAACCAGAGAGAACCATGTTTAGAAAGGCAAATTTACGTGCAGGTCTCATCAACTAGAATTTGGTCACATTCCCATATCTGAACCAATCCCTTCCAAGGGGAATGAGACACCACCATTGGCTGATCCAGTCACAGTTTATCCCTTGAGAATGAGCCTTTCTCTTGGGACACAAGTGACTGATAACCCACATAAAAGTCTGGTTTGCCATGAAGGCCTATTATGTGCATAATCTACAATGTTTGCTTGGTTATATTGTGTCTTCAATTCTTAAAATAATTTTACCACAGGAAACATATGGAAATTCTCCTGTAATTACAACTGACAGACATATTGTCACAACATGCAAAATGCATCTTAAATAGCAGCACATGTAATTGGTGTGAGCCTATTCCACTTACTTCTCTTAATAATTTGGATACATACTGTATTACTACAATGATAAATAAATATTATTGAATACTTGATATGCAAAAATCATCCACGAATTTTGATGAGCTATGTGAAGAGTGTCTGATTCTGTCCTGTAACTTAAACATTGTTTAAGTTCATCACATAATTCTTTTCCCAAATAGAATGGATCTCAAGAATTATGTAGCTCTCCTAAGGAGAGCCACATAACATCAATCTTAAAACAGAACAGAACAAAACACATTCCACCCCTGTGGTGATATTTGTAATCTAAGAGATAAAGCTTGCCTGAAGATCAGAGGACAGAGCCAGCCACAGAGTTAAACATAGAGGTCAGGATCTCTGTGAGTTCAAGGCCACTCTGGGCTACATGAGATTGATCCAGTCTAGGAGAGAAACAGCCAGGCAGTGGTGGCACACACCTTTAACCCCAGTATTTGGGAAGCACACATGCCATTGATCCCAGCACTAGGAAGGATGAGATAGGAAGTGAAAAGGCTGGGCAGAGAAAGGCATATAAGGCTTGAGGAGACAGGAGCTAGAGAGCCTTTTGGTTGAGGACTCAGAGGCATTCAGTTTGAGGATTCATGGAGATAGGATTGACTGAGGAGTTGGCGAGGTGAGATGTGGCTGTGGTTTGTTTCCTCTGATCTTTCAGCTTTTCCCCCAATATCTGGCTCCAGGTTTTTATTATAAGACCATTTGGGATTCGTGCAACACACCCCCTTTTTACACTGAAGTAAAATTCTAACCCGGGTTTATCTAGTAATGACGTTTTCCTAGCTGGCGATACATCTACTGGAACAGAGTAAGGGTAACTGAGCCATGTAAATGAGCGTAGATTAAAAAAATGGGTAATTTAAGTTATAAGAGCTAGTTAGGGACAAGCCTAGCTATAAAGCTATAGGCCAAGCTTTCATAATTCATAGTAAGTCTCCATATTGTTTTTTGTGAGCTGGTGGATCAAAGGAAAAAATTCTGCCTACAATTCTCCAGTGGATACAGTCTTTCCACCTGTGTGCCATGTTTCCTGAGCCTTGGGGAGTCAGTCAGGTTGGTACAGATGTCTCATTTACAGCTGAACATTTTTGAACATAGGTTGACCTTGATGAGGAGTTTATTCTTCTTTAAGAAGTTTAATTCTTCTAGGAAAATTTAAACTTAAATATTGAGTCCTAATGCAGCAGTTTGTTTCTTCAACAAATCTTTAAAAACTAATGCTGCTTTCTTTCTTTCTTTCTTTCTTTCTTTCTTTCTTTCTTTCTTTCTTTCTTTCTTTCTTTCTTTCTTTCTTTCTTTCTTTCTTTCTTTCTTTCTGTTTTGTTGAGACAGGTTTTCTCTGTGTAGTTTTGGTGCCTATCCTGGATCTCACTCTGTAGACCAGGCTGGCCTCGAACAAACAGAGATCTGCCTACCTCTGCCTCTGAGTGCTGGGATTAAAGGCGTGTGCCACCACCGCTATTTTCTTTTTTTGGGGGAGGGGGAAGGGTATTCTTTCACTTTAGCTCAAAACAAACAAACCCTGAATTCTTTATTTTTACAAAGTTTTTGATTTATAAAGGCATGGCAGTAATTTTGGAAGAAGAAAGGACAAATCTTTGATTTTATATCCAGTGAACTGAGGCTCAGAAATGTTCCTGAGATGCTGTAGTTTATGCTAGTGTATAAATTGAACCATGGCTAGGACAGTCATTTGGACTGTCCGTGGGGAACTCTTCCTACCGATGTCTAACTTTCTTGACAGATTTTCATGAGATATTATTTCTCCATGATTAGGCAAATTGCCAACTCTAAGGTTTCCCAGAAAATGTCAATCTCAAAGTGAGTCTTTCGTGTAAATTCATTTTATAGGTAATTCCTTTTCTTTTTTTTTTCTTTTTGGGTTTTTCGAGACAGGGTTTCTCTGTGTAGCTTTGCGCCTTTCCTGGGACTCACTTGGTAGCCCAGGCTGGCCTCGAACTCACAGAGATCCGCCTGGCTCTGCCTCCCAAGTGCTGGGATTAAAGGCGTGTGCCACCACCGCCCGGCAGGTAATTCCTTTTCATAGCTTAATGCTTTTATTTTAAAGTTATATATTAGGGATAGGTAAAAATATCTTTAGATCTCCAACTTTTATGATTTTTCAGTGCCCTCAAACCGTATTGATAACCTTGAATTTTAATCCTAAATGTGATGATTTGATTGTGTGTGTGTGTTTGTGTGTGTGTGTGTGTGTGTGTGTGTGTATGTGTGTGTGTGTAAATCATACAGAATGTAGTCCATTTTCCCCAAATATTCCATTTATTCCTGGATTTATTTCTGTTGTGATAATAAAATACCCCATGCAGAAGGCAACTTAAGAGAGAAAGGCTTTATTTAGTTTACAAGCCCAGGTTACTGTCCATCATGTGGAAGGAAGGGGAAGCCAGGCCAGATCTGGGAGCAGCTGGGCACACCCACAGTGTGTGAGAAGAGAGATGCATGTATGCCTGCCACTTTCTCCATCTTGTTCTCTGCAGGACCCAAACCCTGGGTATGGTGTCATTCACAGTGGACTGGATCTTCCCAAATCAGTTAGGAAATCCCTCAAGGCATGCCCTCGGGCCAGTCTGATGGACCAACCCCTCACTGGAATCTCCATCCCAAGTCTTTCTAGATTGTGTTGAATTGGCAATTAAAGTGTGCATCCTAGTTGTAAATCATATGTCAGCTGTCCCTGGGACATCCCTCTGGCTTCCCCTCAGCTCCTTGGTCCTTGTGATTTGTGTCAAAAGAACTCATATACGACACAGAGAACACCGTGTAAAGATAGGTCGGGTTTATTCCAGGGTGAGGGCTCACAAGCTGACACTGGGCAATGGCCCAAGAGGCCACTGCACCAACCTGTCTTTTAAATAGGCTTTATTCTGTTTCTAAAATCTTGGGGACAGCATCCCATGGAGAATGTTTTCCTGCCCAGGTGATTGACAGACTCATTTAGATGAACTCTTTTAAAAGAGGGGACAGTGGCATGTCCTTGTTCTTCACCAGACAGCTTTTCATTAGATAGTAATCCTTTATATAAGGTTTAGATAGTTATCTGTTATTGACAGTCCAGGCCCCTGTCAGGGCATAGACACAGGTCCTGTTCTTTTGGCCCATGATTAGAGTTCTATGGTTTCAATTCCTCATTATTACAAGCTGCTGCCTATCACAGAGGGAGCCGTTCCCAATAACCTTCAAGCCTGAGAATAACTGGGTACCTGACACCTACCAGAAACACCACCACCACAAACCAGGGTACACACCCCAAAGCATGAATTTCAGCTTGTCTGTGACATTTTCTATTTCATACTATGTTTGACTCTCAAGAAACTTTGGCAGTTAGGCTTCAGATCTTTAAAATGCTGGATTCAGTCAATTTCCTCTGGAACTGGAAGAGTGGTTTCTTTTGTAATGGTTTGCCATGCCACATTAGCCGCTCCAGGATATGTACTTTTAAAGAGCAACAACTTGTTTGAAATGTTTTACAATGCTATGGATTTCAGTTCATTGATACAAATTTAAAGTTAATTTTGCTATACTGTATGTATATTCCTACTTTTGTTTAAACTATTTTGTTTGTGCAGCTCATTTGAAATTGTAGTGTATAGTTGAGAAATACAGATTAATAATTAGTCATCAATACTGTGGATATCACTCTGTATAAATAAACACTGACTGGCCAGTAGCCAGGCATGAAGTAGAGGCAGGACTAACAGAAAGGAGAAAAGAGGAAACAGGAAGGCAGAGGAAACAGAGGAGAGACTGCCTGGAGCTGCCGCCAGGACAAGGAAGATGTAAGGTACCGGTAAGCCACGAGCCATGTGGCAAAGTAAAGATTAATAGACAATGATAGGCCTGAGCTAATGGCCAAGCAGTTTAAATAATGTAAGAGTCTGTGTGTTTATTTTATAAGTGGGCTCTGGGACCCGCGGGACTTGGCGGCAGGAGCTGGAGAGAAATTCTCCAGCAACACATCTATGATAATCAAACTTATAGTTATTTAGTTAAGTTTTCTAGGTGTATACAGATATATTTCAAATAGGTAGGTAATCTCCAAACACTTCAAAGACCTACAAAATATGTAATTTAAAATTTTTTAAAACTTATAGACTTTCTGGACGAGACACGTCTGATCCTGGTAGCACCGATTTACTTCAGAGAGGAGGATGAGCTTCGAAGACACTCTGTGTGGAGTTTATCTTCTTCTTGGCAAAAATAGCCATTTGGGCAAGAAACTGTTCTTGTCTGGACTGCTTGACAAATGTTGTATCGACTGGACATGCAGGACCCATAGGAAGGGAACCACTGAACTTTGCAAGGCAAAATGGTCCTTCAGGTTCCTGCTTCACAGAAGAAACTGCCAGACATTCTACAGGACACAGAGAGAGGTGACTGAGAGATTCTAGGCCTGTGGGCTGAAGATAGATGCCCCAACATTGCAGACAAACTTTGGGTGACTGTCTAGGCAGGCAGCTGTCTCTGTCATTGTAGATTTTTGCAAGTTGCTTACACTGTACTTCCTGTTTACTTAGAGAATATTATATCCTTCTGGGGTCTTTGATGTAGTTGAAGACTAGATAGTTATAATTATGATTTCCCCTAATTATATTAAGAGGTAAGTTAGATATGAAACCTTGGACTCACAAACATAGGATAAATAAAATATTTTCTTTAAATTTGCCAAATGCAAGTAGACTGGATATTGTAACTCTGATCCTTGCTTGATAACTGTTCTATTATATGTAATTTTACTATGTTAAAGTTAAAACCTTCCTTTTTGAAAAAAAGAAAAGGGGAAGTGCTATGGATATCTTTCTGTATGCTGTGAATATGTGCTTCTCTGATTGGTTGATAAATAAAGCCTGGCCTATGGCAAGGTAGCTTAGAGGCAGGCGGGAAATCTAAACAGAGAGACAGGAAGAGAAAGGAGAGGCAAGGGAGACACCCAAGGAGCAACATGTAATGGGATGCAGGTAAAGCCATGGACCATGTGGCGATACATAGATTAATAGTTATGGGCTAATTTAAGATGTAAGAGCAAGTTAGCAAAAGGCTTGAGCCATGGCCATGCCGTTATAATTAATATAAGCCTCTGTGTGTTTACTTGGGGACGCAAGTGGGAAGAGATTTGTCCTGAACGCCAGCAGGCTGGGACACATGAAATCTTCTGAGTACAGTTTGAGGATCCAGGATCCAGATGTCAGCTGGTCCACTGCTTCCATCATCATAATCTTATCACAGTCCTCGGACAAGGGCTATGTGACATTTGAAGGACTGTTGTTTAGACAGAAGGCCGAGTGCTTACTCTAGTTCTATTATTCTACCCCAGTTCCACCTAGAACCTGTTAGTGAGGGGCTTCCCTCGTGACACTGATAATCTGGAAGCAGACTGAGCAAGGGTAAGACAGTTGTTCGCCCTTTCTTTTCCACTTGACTTTATTATCACGCTGAAGTCATTGCTGCGCCACTTCTCTGACACGTCACAGGAAGGCGTGCCCAAGTGAGGAGCATGACAGGACGCCATGAGGAAACTGTAGACCCAGATGCGTGAGAAGCAGGGACCCCATGATGCGTGGGAAGCAGGGACCTCATCTTGCTTTTGTAAGATACATTGCAGCTGGCTTGCTCATGTGACCTTTGGGGTACAGACAGGTCCTCAGCAGGCTTGGGTGACATACTTGATTATGATGAGCTGTGCCTACGCATAGATTGGATTTTCTCCTCCCCTTCATCTCCGCATCATCAGGACCCCTGCTGCCTTCAGGCATCTCCAGAGCCTTTGTTCTAGTGAACGCACTTGTGATCTCACTCACTGCTCACGGCATCGCGGGTCAGCTTTTGTGGCCCACCATGCAAAGCCCACCGAATGTCTAGCTCCATTCCACGTGAGTGAATTTGTCATCCGCATACTTTCTTTTGTCCTCCAACTAAACCGACCCAGTAAAATTGTTTCATTGAATCATTGAGCTCTTGTCATTGCAAGAGTAAATACACATCTCTCTACTGTTCCCCTCCCCACCCCACTTTGATTCTGCCTCTTATGAGTGATGAAAACTGAGGCAGCTCTAGCCCACTTCTTTCATTAGCAAAGTTGAGATAAGACTATCTCTACTCCAGGGGAGCTCTGAAAATTAACACAGGTAACCTACCTGAAATCACTACCCGCATAACCACTTCCCATCCCCTCATCTTAATGAGTTCTAAACAAACAACCAAATAAACACAATCTTTAATTTTTATTTAAAAAATTATTTTTATGTTTAAAATTGGCTTGCAGGCTGGTGTGACGGCTCAGTGGGTGAGGACACCAGCCACCCATCCTTGGGCTCCACCTGGAGGAATGAAATAAATAACTGAGTCCAGTCCTCAAGTTGTCCTCTGACCTCTGCATGCACACCATGGCTTGAGCAACCCCAGCCTCCCCCAAAGTAAATAAATAAATGAAAAAATATGGCTTAAGGAGTAAGAGGGCTTCATGTGGTGTTTCCTGCTGTTTGCATCCTGCCGATTTCCCCGTGAGCACTGTTGGAGGGGCACGTCTCTGCTTAGTCCCGAGGACATTCCAGGCCTTAGCTTCAGTCTGATAGTGAGACCGCCAGCGGTCACGGACACTGCCCACCTGACTGCTGGATGTGAAGTGAGATGATCGATTGACTGACTTATTTCTTGCTTTCACTCACTTGTTAGAAGTGGATCTTTAGTTCTCTAACTGTTCTATAATTTCACCTTGCATGCAGTATCTTGGTTATTCAAAGAAAATATGATACTTAGTCCAACTGGAATATCCTAAGTATCAAAAAAGTAAGTAAAATAATAGGAAATAGAGATTTTTTTCATTTATTCATTCACTCATTCATTCATCAATTTATCAAAAATTCAGTGTGAACAGATGAAGCAACTTGAGTTCAGCGAAATCAGATTCTCAAACCAATTTGTTTTTATAAGAGAACAGAAACAAGTGATCAGAATTAGGCGCCGTCTCTTTGGATGCTATGTGCCTACAAATTGGAATGATCTAGTATATTGAAATGAAAGCTTCGGCTCACCACGCCCAATTTAGTAAAGCTATTAACAACTTGAGACAGATAGATCACACCTTTAATAAGGAATTTCCTTTAAAACATAAGCAGGGCTATACGACAAGGAATAAATAGCAAATGCCAGCTGCCAGCACTGGAAGGCATCTACTTAAGTCCCAGTCATTGTTCACACCCTTGTCTGATTCTTAATCACCCAACACATCTTTTGTGTGCTTGTTCTTTGAAGTCACTAGTATACCCTCTGTGCTGACACTGAGCTACCCCATACCTAAAAGTGGAATAACATTTGTGTGTGTGTGTGTGCGCGTGTGCGTGCGTGTGCGTGCGCATGTGTGCATGTGCGTGTGCGTGTGCGTGTGTGTGTGTGTGTGTGTGTGTGTGTTTGCATGCCTGTTAAGACAACCACTTGAGTGCTTCAGGAATCCAATTTCTGTCCAAGTTGCATTCATTTTGTATCTCCTAATTTGTGGCATTATTAAGTTCCCTCCCCACTGGTGACCAAGGAGAACATAATTCTCTCTGATGTCCTTTTTTTTACAATTTAGTTGCAGTTATTTTTCTCTTAACTTTGTCATGACATTCTCATAACATTTCTCCTGTTTCATTTCTCAAATGTCGTGTTTGATCCCCCAGTGGAAAAAATTCCTTTTGATATTTGTACAGAAATTGAAGGGACACAGAGAGGAGCAAATAGAGAAAGATATTTACTAAGAACCTGCTGGACTCTGGTGTGTCGTCCATACCATTCACGTTTGTCTCCGTGACAAAGACCGCTAACCGCACCTGAACCCATTTCTCTGCTCACTAATCACACAGCTCGAACGCCCTTCCCACTCACACCGTATAATGTTGTCTCTGTCCACGTGACAAGATCCTGCATGTTTTTTTGGTGAGTAGAAGCAGTGTGGACACAATTGACAGTGTTCTTCTCCACAGTCATTGCCCTCACTTTCCTGTAAGAGGGTTACGCTCTTTTGTGCCCATTGATATCAGATTTACTTGATTGGTTTCCTGGGCCAGTAACTGTAGCTGAACTCCCCAAGAGAAGTGTTTCTAAACAGAGGGCAGCTCCGACCTTAGTTTGCATCTTTGTCATGACTTCAAAGTAAAGGCTGTTCCTTCAGCTGGGTGCAGGATGAGGGCATTCTGTGTAAATCGAGGGTGGCTTACACAGAAGTACAGAGGAAGTATTGAAAAATTCAGATTTAGAGTGTCGCTCGTGGCCGCAGCATAACCAAGCTGGCCGGCACAAAGGGTGTGCTCGGCTACTTTTATTACTGGGAAGAGGCACAGGGAGGGACCACCAGTGAAGCAGAACAAGGAGCTTGTAGTCTGGGGTTAGAGAGATTGGGTTTGACCCAGGTTTGTTACTGTGAGTATTCGGAATATTTAGCTATCAGAACCCCATGCCTTAACCTGTGAAATGGGCTAAGATGACAGCAAATTTATTAAATGTTTTTTGAGGAACAGGGAGATAACTGCATTGAAATAATCTTTCTGCTATAACCAAGGATAAAATGCAAGGTTTTATAGAATAAAAATGTAGAGGAATTATTCTCTTTTCTAAACTAAGACATGGATGCACGTTTGTCCTCTGAAAAGTGATGCAGGGGCCACTGCTGTCCATTTTGGGGACTCTCTGCAAAACACACCTTCTCAGCATGGGCTGTCCAGACAGGGCAAATGAACACAGAGAACCAAAGAGAAGGTTTGCTATGATCTGGGCATGGAGCTGATGATACTCATTGCCTCTGCTCAGGTCCCACGGACCAGGTATGTGATCAAATGAAGTCCATTGTGGGCTGGAGACATGTTCTAACTATGCCCTTAAGAAGCAAACCGAAGGGGTTTATGCTGTTGATGTCACAGGAAAACACGTAAAGGACACAGATTGCTAGTTAGTTTAGTAAATACGCTTTTCTGTTTGCTCTTTTCTTGGTCCTTGGAAAATCTTACATTAGCATTAAAATGTATTTTATCTTCTGGAGATCAGGTGTGACATTTAAAATGGGCCATATATATTTTGAAACCATGAAAAATTCTTTCAGCTCAGGGGTCTTCCTTTTTCATGTATTTTTTTTTTCAAGACTGGGTTTTTCCGTGTAGTTTTGGTGCCTGTCCTGGATCTCGCTCTATAGACCAGGCTGGCCTCGAACTCACAGAGATCTGCCTGGCTTTGCTTCCCGAGTGCTGGGATTAAAGGTGTGCACCACCGCTGCCTGGCTTTTTCATGTATTTCTTGATGTTCATACTGCAACTGGTTTAGTTATCAAGAGCTTGGTTCATTGACAGTTAAAACTGAGGTGGTGCTGATGACGTCGGCCACATGTGTCCAAAGCCTAGCTGAATAATATATCTGTCTCTATTTTAATAAAACATAACATATGAACCATTGCTATGCCCTTTGGTAAAGCACATAGTAAAACTTGAGGAGGGTAACTGGTTTCCTACACTCTTTTTTCTCATCATTCACTGTCATTTGATTTTTACTAAAGATGAGAAATGATTGTATTTCTAACCTAAACTTAAAGGTAGAATTTTAGCTATATGAATATTGAAGCGCTAAATTTGATCGTCTTTTACTAACTCCCCTGGATTTTACAGTCCGATGAGGCTAGATTTGGTTCAAAACTAACCATGTTTTCTGCTTGTCAATGTCAGGATTATGACAGTTTGTAAATATATGCAGGTATTTTTGCCTTGGTATCTTCGTAGTTAAATTTGGGCAGTTTATGTTATATGGATAGACCTCGGTTACTGATCCATAAAACACAAGGTGGATCAAGCCTAGGTTATATGGTCACAGTGGTTTTTGTTGTTCATGTTTGTTTTGTTTTGGAGGCAGGGTCTCATGTAGCCCAGGCTGGCCTTGACTTGCTATGTCCCTGACGATAGTTTAGACTTTTGACCCTCCTGCCTCCACATCCCAAGTGCTGGGATTGCTGGTGTGTCACCGCGCTCAGTTGGGTTAGATGCTGGGGAGCGAACCCCGGACTTTGGGTAAGTTAGGAAAGTTCTTTCCCAGTTGAGCCACATTCCCACTCTCATAATGAGTTTTAGGTAGGGGTAGAGTGTGCAAAGCCACGAATGTGTTTTCGAGCAAATGGTAACTTTTCTGTTAATATTAGTGATGATCATTGCAACAGCACACTAATAACAATAGAGAAATGATAAACTGCCTTTGGGGAAGCTGGTGTTTTCATCAGAGGCGCCTTACAGAGGGTGATATGGGGATGAGACTTAAACATCTTTCCATTTATAAACCCCAGAGAGCTGTAGCATGAGCGTAGTACCTGCACCGCTCACCTTCAGGGTCAGCTTTTGTTCTCGCTGGAGTGTTTTGACATTGCGTAATTTGATAGTAAACAAATCCTATCACGTGCTCGGCGCGCACGCCTTGATCATTTCGGAGCAGCCACCAGAGGGTGCTGTTTTGTAAGGAAACCGGAGTAGCTCCCTACAGTAGCCGCGCGTTCAGTCTGCAGCCGCCACGTCTCATGTTAGGGGGCTAAAGCTGGGATCTCTCCTGTGAGTACCTAATGCAATTTATTCATTTGTTGTTTATGTCGAAAGTAAATAGGAATAGTTTAGGTAAGCCACAAAAGTCCAACTGCAAATCCCTGTCTTGAAGAAAAGGTGTATGTCAATGGTTTTAGGGTAAAACAGTGAGCATTCTTTTTTATCAAACAGAATTGCGAGGCTCTGTGACTTTCTGGGGAGACAAACGCCGACTTGCATGTGCATGCTGTGTTTTTGCTGGGTAGCTGCTGTGTTAAGTTTGATGCATTGATGCAAGGTTTCGTTCTGTCTTTGGTAGTTTTCATTCTAAAGGTTGGTGGAAATGGAGGTCTTGTATGATTTTTGTCCTCTGAAAGGAGTATTTCAGGGATCCAGAGGTCACAGATGTATTCAGGTGGGTGAGGTGCACACAGACTGATCCTGAAGCCCGCCAGTTCCGTTCCTCTGGATTTAAAGTGGATCTTATGACAGAAAGGTTGTATTAAGTGTCAGCATCAATTATGAATAAGAGCTGCTAGTGTGATGCTCCCACTCCGTGGTGGCAAGTGCAACGTGGTGGATCCAATTACCTAAGGACGGAACACAGTCGGCATGGGTTTTGTTAAGAGATTTCTGCAGATTAACTAAGGTTTTCTCAGCAGACCACGATGATGGAGGAAGATTGTCGGTAGTTCAATAAGAGGAAGAAAAACAAGGGAGGCAGGGAACAATTTGTGTGCTCCAGAACAACTGTATTGTGCTCACCTGGAGATCCCTTTCCATCCTGAGAGCGAGTTAGAGCACCTGGGGAGTTTTTCCTGCTGCAGTTTACTTCCAAACTCTCCGAGGTGGGAGAATGTGTTTCTGATGTGCTTTCCATGAGTGACAAGAGCAACTCAAAAGTTACAGAAAAATCATGTGGGAGAGTCCAGCTCTATAAGTCCCTTGAATCCTATAGAATCAACTATTCACCAATATGATTAAACCAGAATATGGCTCTGAAACTTGCTCATAGTGTGTGTGTGTTTGTGTGTTTGTATATACATGTTTGTGTGTGTATACACATATGTGTGTGAGTAACATGGAATCAAGTGTGTCTGATTACAACTCAGAGAGTTCCTGACAGCCAGGTAGCATTTTCCATTCTGGTCTAACCCTGCTTGACTCTTCGCTGCCCATCAACCTTCTCTAGCTTGTTTGGATGCTTATCAATTAGAGCTGTTTAGTCAGATCACTATTGGTGATTGGAGAGGGGGCAGGGTCAGGATATTCTGGCTATTTTTTATTATTAGGGTGTCTTTCCGTTCCATGCTTCAAATTTTGTATAGAGACTCTGAGACTGTCAACAGTTAGTTGGACAGTGCTAAAATCTGAAGACTTTTAAAAAAATCTTTCTCATTCATATAAACCATGCCTTGCTTGGCACTGAAGGCACTTGAAGACAGAACAGAGTGGCATGGCGTTTTCTCCTGGCCAGTGTTGAAGGAGGGACTAAAGTCATGTTTATCCCCTTCTGACACAGAACAGTTGGTCTTGTACATGCCTGTGATCCCAGCATTTGGGAGGCCGAGGCAGGAGGAATGTCCCACGCTTCGTGCCAGCCCAGGCTGTGAAGTGAGTACCAGCCAGGATGACCTAGAGAGACCCTTCCTCAAGCTAATGAGCAAGCAACAGAACAACTGTTGGGTAAATCGTTCACACAATTGACCAGAAGGCGCTAATGGAGTCTGGTTTGGTTTTTTTCTGAGAAAGCTCTGTCTAGCCGCTTTCCCACTGTGTGAAAGCATGGATCATGGGAAATATTGGAAATGAGAAGGAAGATGGGGGTTAGCCCTCTGGTTCTGATCTCCACTCCTAGATTCAGCTAATGGTTTTCCTTTGTGAAAACCATTTTTTTTTTTGAGGTGGTGGGGGGCTGTGACTAAGCTTTAGGTTTTTTTGTTTGATTTTTGAGTTACAGGGAAGAACAACAGTTTTATTTGACTCAGGGAACTGGTGGGCAACATATAGGGAAAAAAAAAGTGTTCCAAACTCTAAAAAAGCCAATAGAGCTGCTGGCATGGCCCGTTGATGAGATCAGGACCAGCTTCTGGGATCAGCATAGCCCGGGAATGAAGTTTGCCTCCCTCTCTGTTCCTGGGTCCTTCCGCACCCTGGCTTCTTGTGCACATCGCCATCTTGCCGACGGCCGTATTGGATATTTGGTGCAGATGCTGAAGTGAGAGAGGAGGAAACATGGGTAGTTCGTCTTCACAGACTGTGCAGCTTGCCGCTGCTGCACCCACAGCTGAGCTTCTGCTTTTGATTTCTTCATCGCTTTCATCTGTTCGGACTCTTGTTTTCAGACAAGAGTTCTGGCCTCTTAAACTTAGGTGCTCAAAAAAAATTCCAATCTCCTTTACACACTTAGAGCCTGGGAGCCGTGGTGTGGTAATATTTTGGTTGTTTCTAACAAATAAAGCTTGCCTGGAAATCAGAGGGCAGAGGTAGCCACTAGTTAACCATAGAAGCCAGGCAGTGGCGGCACACACCTTTAATCCCAGCACTTGGGAGGAGGAAACAGGAAGTGATGTGGCTGGGCAGAGAGAGGAAGTGATAAGGTGGGGAGGAGACAGGAGCTCGGCCCCTCAGGCTGAGGAGTTGGCCAGGTAAGAAGTGGCTGTGGCTGCTCCTTTGTCTCTCTGATCTTTCAGCATTTACCCTGATATCTGGCTCTGGGTTTTGATTATTAAGACCAATTAGTGTTTGTGGTACTCTGTGGGAAGGAAGACATGCAATGGTGCAGCTATTTCTGCTCTGTTCTCTCACTTATTAACTGGAGGGAAGCACCACCCTTTTGTATCTTCCTTTGGAGTCAGCCCTCAACAAACTAACCCAAGGAAGATGTCCTCTTCCTTCACCTTATCCATCCTTAAGCAAGTCCAATAAATGATGGCGCTTGTGTTTCCTTGCCTAAGTATGTATACACATATCAATCATATTCATATGTATGACATGGAGAGATCAAACTATCGCCTTTATCCTTCATGACTGATAAAAAATAATTTTGAAATGAACTTACTAGAGATGTAGCAATAATGAGCATATATTAATTCTAAACAGCAGGCCCAGATGGAGCAAAATCAGAATCTGAGTATTGCTTGGGAAGCTCCCCTGTTTACCAAAAACACCTTCGCAGGGCAGCTGATTCCTTTGGGAATGTTGGAACAACAGGGCTGAGCTATGCCTACCTAGTTCCTCACGAACTCATGAGTAGGTGAGCTGACTCAGTTTCTGGGGTGTGAAACCTTGGAAAATCCTCATTACAGAGAACTAGGTGGAAGGTAAAGACTTAAAACTCCTGCCCTGTTTTCTCCAGGTAGCACACTGTTTGTGGGATGCAGACTGCCGCCGCCGCCGCCCCTGCTGGTTTACGCAGTGTCTGGATATCAAGGCAGGGTTGCTCCTGTGTCATGAGTCTGGATATCAAGGCAGGGTTGCTCCTGTGTCATGAGTCTGGATATCAAGGCAGGGTTGTTCCTGTGTCCTGAGTCTGGATATCAAGGCAGGGTTGTTCCTGTGTCATGAGTCTGGATATCAAGGCAGGGTTGCTCCTGTGTCCTGAGACGATGGTTCAGCTTCTCATGTCTGACCTTTCTTGGCTGTATCCTACCTCAAATGTCTAAAAGAGGCATTGTATAATATATCCAAAAGTTTCTTCCTTTGCTTTCTGTTTTCAGCCCAAATTATATCCAGATTCATTGTCCAAGCTTGTTGGGGGGTGTGTGTGGTTGGAATGATACTAGATGATCACAGGAAGCTATTCCGATAGCAGTGTGCCTAAGCTAGATTTTCTAAATTTAAATAAGAATCTCTGTCCACTTACACGTCCTTCTACAGAAATTAAAGGGCAAACTTAAACTCTTAAATAGAAACCCAGACTCAAATCGCTTCACTTCTAGGATTTCAAAGAAATTAGTTAAAAAAACCCAAACCCCAAATCTCTCCCCAATTTCTCGTTTTGGTCAGTGCCAGCAGCACATCCCCACCAGCTGTGGAAATTAGCAGCTGTCAAGCAGCCCCAGCCCTGCTGTGTCCCATGGGATCTGTGTGTGGCTCATCCACAGCTTCAGATATTGCCTGGATTCAATGTCAAGTTTCTGATGTTCCTGGAGTTTTTGGAGAAAGCTTATTATGTCGTGGGTTCCTGTCCTACCAAATTTACAAAAACAATCCCTGGATCCCGGAAAAGATCTTTTAGGGACACTCGGCATTTTTCTGTGCCCAAGATTCCAGAAGCTGCTCAATGAGATCTGAGGACAGAACAGGATGGGGAATGTTGACTTTAGTCTGAGGTGCCTCTCCATTCTTGACAGTTTTCAGGATCTATGACCTGAGAAATGGGTTTCATAGAGACCAGTTGCCATGCAGATTCAGGATTTAGCAGGAGGACCAGCTCTCAAAGGGAACATGGTCTTCTTCTGTGAAGGGCCAGCAGGGTTGTGCTGCTCACAGTGGCTGGTAGGAGGTTCTTGGCTCTTTGGAGAACCATCCAGCTATACTTTTCAGGAATTGTGATTATAATCTCACATGGATTATTCTTAGTCATTCATCCTTCATGCCCCCCATGGTGGACACTTTGCTTCTGTCATGAAATCAAAGCTACAAGAACTCTTACACTAGCTTGGCCTCAGTCTACCTGAAGAAACACACTTAACAGATTCTGAATTGACACTGCCTTTGAAACTTTTTGAAGCTGGTACCTTTAGGATGGTTCAGGAAGAACAGGCACTTTTCTTTTCTTAAAGACATCATATCTGGCCCAAACTTAACTAAGACTTCAACATATATTCTCTAGAGTCCTTATCACATGAAGATGCCTGTATACATTAATGGCATTGACTGTGTACATAGTTTAGAAACAGTAAGATTATCAACAACAAACATGCCACTTATTGTTTACATATAGTGGGTAGGTCAAGGTTAAGCTATTACTGCCAGCTTCCAAAAGTCTCAGTGGCCTGTGTGGCCTTATTTAAGGCACAGGAAGCCTTGGTTGGGAAAATTAGCCTGTTATTGTACAAAACAGCTGCACATATGTGATCATGCCACCATAAACTGTGGCCTCCCACCACGAAGTCCTCTGGTGTCTCATCTCTTTAAAGTCCGTGGTCTAAGGCTGCTGTGTAAGCTGCACTGGTTAGAGGCACAGACACACAGCTGTGCACCCAGCTGCAACCTTGCCACAGAACCCGCAAAGTCAACATTCTCACCCAGGCCCTTAAGACTCGATGTTATGTTTGCCACCCAGAATGTATTTCATGTGTTTCTCAGCATTCCTAGATCGAGGTTTCATATTCTAAAACTCGTTCAAATTCAAAATTGAATCTCCACTTTGGAGGCAGAGTTGTTTCTTGAAACCATTTTTTTTCTCTAGAATTAAGAAAACCAAACAAAACTAATAAATACACCCAAGGGCCTTAGATGTTCTATAACGGAGAAGCTGAGCAGTGAGATGGCTTGATTTATTCACCACCGGTTCAGTTCTGATGCGGCTTTGCCCAGGTACTTCCATGTGCTAACAGTAACCGATCTCTTCAGGCTTTTCTGGAAATGCCTGGTTAAGTGTTGTTTTCCAAAGTGTACTGGAAAGTTATCAAATGGCATGGATGGAGAAACCCTGGGTGAAGAGGGAAATGATCTGCACTGTGTTACTGGGGTGCAAATGCGTCCAGTTAAATGGGGTGACTGTTGAAAACCGGGTGATTGTGTAAACACCATATGAAGGTCTGGCTTAGCACTGCAATCTGCCCAGGTAACTTTGGAGTCCCTGGTTTTCTTTCACAGGCACATTAGTAGGACATTTACAGTCTCTTTCCATCCTCTTTGAAGGAAACTGAGGCCTTTAAGGGGTAAATGAACACTGTGAGTCTAGAATCCATGCCCCTCACCTTCAGCAATATCTAGGAGGGACCAGAGCTGATCTTGGGTCTCTCTGTGAACATCCCCTGAAGCTGGTGGGACCTATATAGAGGTGAAATGCAAGTTTCTGGGGCATGAGTCCACCATCAAGATAAAAACATGATTGTAGAAAATGTCCCACCATCAGATTTAAATGTAAGAGAAAGAGATGCACATATTTTAGAACCAAAGAGGAATTAATGGACTGTTTTGTTTTATCTATAATGTTAGGAAATTAGTTGATTGATATTAGCTAATTCAAAAAAAGAAATGAGAAAATATTACAGAAAGCTTCAGGTTTTTTTTTGTCCTTCTTAAATTAGGTGCACATTGCTTATCTAGAAGATCAATTAACAACTTCATGTGTCACTTAAATAATTATCTTACTTTTTATGTTTGTGGGTGTTTCATCTGTCTGTATATGTGTCCCATTTTTGTGCAGTGCTCACAGTAGCCAGAAGATGGCATCAGATTCCTGGGAACTGATGTGAACTGTCATGTGGGTGCTGGGAATAGAACCTGGGTCCCCTGGAAGAGCAGCCAGTGCTCTTAACCAGTAAGCCATCTCTCCAGCCCTTGCACCATTAAAAAAAAAAAGCTCATTCAATAACAGATTTTCTTAAGTCTTAAAAATTGCTTCTTTCAATGGAAAAAGTTCCCCAAAGGACTAACAGAATACATGAATTCTGCTATTGTACAGAACATGAGATTGCTCCAACACAACTTATAAGTGGACACTTTTACCATGATACAAATTCTGCCTCCCTTTCTGCATGGTTTGGGTGAAACCATAGACACAAGCAGTGAACTGCAGCCCGCTGAGCCTGCTGTGAGGGAATTCATAACATAAACACGCTTGTGTCTCAGAAGTCACCCATTACTTCATTTCACCACGTGCATTATCATCCATGCACACCCGTTTCTAGAGTTAGAATGTTCAGACCCATTGAAGACAGCCCCCTTTCCACCATTCTATACCAGCTTGTCCTGCCAAATCCAGGCGTTTCTCAAGCTGCACTTCCACACCGACTGTAGCACGTATATATTTGACAACCATTCCCTGTGTGTAAAACTGAGCAGCAATGTTTCCTAGGCTTCCGCTTTCCTTAAACATGTCACCCACAAAGCATTCTCCTGTGTTTTTATCTTTTATTTTGTTGGAGGGTGGGTGGTTTTCTTTTTTAATGATCTTTATTAAGTGGCAAGAGAACTTTCTTGGCATATGGTTAAGTTATTAAAAAGAAGTCACAGAAGAAGAGTGGTAGTGTGAGCCATTTTGTTAAAAATCCATGAATATTTATGAAAAGGAAAACATATAAATATAAGCCAATAAGATAAAGAAGACATCAAGAAGGATCTATCTGTTGAAATGGAAAAATGCTAAAAAGAATGTACAGATGAGAATTTGTACTTGAATTTTATGTGTGAATTTTATGCATGTGTGTATGTGTGTGTGTGCGTGCATGAGTGCGGGCATGCATGCATGCATGCATGCATGCATTCGTACTCCCACCTACCCACCCACACAAGTGGAGGGTAACCACTGCTGTTATTTCTCAGGTGACATCCACCTTGTTTTTTGAGACAGAGTTAGAGATCAGCAAGTAAGCTATGGTGTCAATCTGTGTGCCTTCCTGTGTAGATGGAAGCTTTCCTGTGTCCTGCAACCTTTCAGTCCCAAATAAACACACAGGGGCTTATATTAATTACACACTATTTGGTCTATGGGCCAGGCTTATTACTAACTAGCTATTACATCTTAAATTAATCCATTTCTATTAATCTATATATTGCCACGTGGCCATGGCATTACCAGTCTGCTGGCTTCTTGCTCCTTGGGTAGCTGGATGGCATCTGCCTTGATTCTGCCCTTCTTCTCTCTGTCCCTTTGCTTGGATTTCCTGCCTGGCTATGGCTTATCTTGCCATAGTCCATAGCAGCTTCTTTATTAACCAATGGTAGCAACACATATTCACAGCATACAGAAAGACCACCCCACAGCATCCCAGTGCTGGAATTGTGAGTGTGCACTGTGACTGTCTTTGCTGGGGTTATGAGTGTGTACTGTGCCTGGCTTTGCTGGGGTTATGAGTGTGCACTGTGCCTGGCTTTGCTGGGGTTGTGAGTGTGCACTGTGCCTGGCTTTGCTGGGGTTGTGAGTGTGCACTGTGCCTGGCTTTGCTAGGGTTATGAGTGTGTACCGTGCCTGGCTTTGCTGGGGTTGTGAGTGTGTACTGTGCCTGGCTTTGCTGGGGTTATGAGTGTGCACCGTGCCTGGCTTTACTGGGGTTGTGAGTGTGCACCGTGCCTGGCTTTGCTAGGGTTATGAGTGTGCACTGTGCCTGGCTTTGCTGGGGTTATGAGTGTGCACTGTGCCTGGCTTTGCTGGGGTTGTGAGTGTGCACTGTGCCTGGCTTTGCTGGGGTTGTGAGTGTGCACTGTGCCTGGCTTTGCTGGGGTTGTGAGTGTGCACTGTGCCTGGCTTTGCTAGGGTTATGAGTGTGCACCGTGCCTGGCTTTGCTGGGGTTGTGAGTGTGCACTGTGCCTGGCTTTGCTGGGATTATGAGTGTGCACCATGCCTGGCTTTTGAACATGGGTTCTGGGGATCTAACTCAGGTCCTCAAGCTTGCCTAGCAAGCATTATGCCAACTAGGTTGTCTAGCTGACCCACTGTTTCAATCTTGTAATCAATGTATACATCTAGTTTCTGGAGCAATGCCTGATACAAGGGAGATTAGAGTTTTAAATGAGTTGATAGACTAACGAAAAGTTAATTGGTTCTATAATTTTGAAGTGAAAAGTAAGAAAACACAAATGAATCAAAACATAGCCTGCAGAGACTTCTCAGTAGGGAAGAGAACTTCCTTCCCTTACAGGGGACCTGGGTTTGGTTCCCAGCACCCACATGGAGGCTCACAACCATCTGTAACTCCAGATCCACAGGATCTGACATCCTCTTCCAAACTCCATAGCCACCAGACACACGCATGGTGCCCAGACACAGACGCGAGCAAAACAGATACATAAAAAAGTAATTCTTTACATGTGCTTTTATAAATGATGTAAAAAAAAATCAATTTTTCTTAATAAAGTAAAACATTTAGAAACTACCTAAAACTCATCAGCCAAAAAATTGTGGATTATACATTGATATATTTTCATATTTTTATTTTCCGTTAGAGTGCAAAACATTGGGTTTCAGTGTGGCATTTTCATGCATGTGTGTCCTCGTGTGTTCCTGAGATCTCACCCTCATCACCCTGCCTCCTCCACCATCACTCCTTCCTCCCTCAAAGGGTACCTTTAGTACTTCATTTTGTTCCTTTTCTGCTTCTGTGTCAGATGTGTGTGTAAACATATTTATACTTAAGTGTGTGTAAACATATCTATACTTAAATGCATATTTATACTTACATGCGTGTGTAAACATATTTATACTTAAATCTAGGTTATTCGTGTGATTGGAAACACGTGACATCTGTTTTCTCTACCAATTTTGTTAATTACCCTTTCTTATCCCCCGCCCTTTTAAGGCCCCTTCCTCACTGTCATATAGCATATATATGTGGATGTCAGGGAGCTATTAAATAGACATTTGTAAATCTAAATTCCATATATGAGGGAAACATAGGGAAGGACTTCTGTGACTTGACCCTAGAGTTAAATGACCACATAGACCACACCAAGAGACACTTAGATTTGATATAAACACGTTTAGCAAAGTAGTAGGATACAAAAATCAATATACAAAAATATACTAATAGTAAGCTTTCTGAAGAAAATACAGGTAAAGATTCCATTCATAACAGCATCAGGAAAAGCTGAACATGCAATGTTTGTATTTCTGAGTCTGGCTTACTTTATTTAACATCCATTAATTTTCCTGGAAATGACATACTTTTATTGGTTTGTTACATAGAGCTGTCTAAATCACCCTTATGTATAAACCACAATAAAAACTCCATTCATGTGTTGATGGGCATCTGGCCTGGTTTTGTATCTTGGTGATCATAAAAGCTGAGACAAACATGAATATCGAAGTATCTTGTGTCTGCCACTGACAGATTCCTTCAGGTCTATGCCCGGCCGTGATGGAGCCGATTGGATGCTACTTCTGTTTGTAGTTTGCTGAGGAACCTCCATGCTGATTTCCACAGTGGTCAGTTTACATGACCACCGACAGGGTGTAAGGTCTGGTTTCCACTTTGTGTCCTGATCCGTGTTTTTGTCCGTTACTCTTTGGAGAGTAGCCATTCCCACTAGAGTGAGATAGAATCTCAAAGTGCTTTAATTTGCCTTCCTCTGATGGCTAAGGGTGTCGAACCTTTTTCGTGTATTTATTGCCCAGTTGTCTTCTTCTTTAGAGACACGTTTATGGAGGTCACTTGCCCGTTAATATTTTTGTGTGTGTTTAGATTTTGGGGTTATTTGTATATTCCAGATAATTAACTCATTTGAAGTGTAGTTGACAATGACTTTTCTTCTATTCTTTAGACTTTCCTTCAGCCTGATGGTGTTTTTTTTTTTTTTTTTTTTTTTGCTGTGCTGAAAATTATTTCATTCAGTCCCACACGTCAGTTTTTACTACTATTTCCCAAGTCACACAAGTCCTTCCTTATGTGTCCCTCTACCGGAATCAAAGTTCCAGGTCTTTTATTGAGGTTTGAGTTGATGCTTTGTACAAGGTCAGGGATATGGATCTACTTCCATTATTCTACACGTGGATATACAATTGTCTAGCACCATTTGTTAGGAAGTTATTTCCTCCAGCATACACACACACACACACACACATATATATATACTGTAGCTAAGTGCATTTACTTCTGGGTTCTTTATTCTGTGGTTTTCATGTTTGTTTCTGTGACAATAAGGAGCTGTTGTTGTTACTGTGGCTCTGTGGTATAATTTGAGATCAGATATTGTGATGCCTTCAGTATTGTTCTTTCTGCTTAGAATTTCTTTGACTGTTCAAGGTCTTTTGTGTCTCCATACACATTTTTTACTTTTTTCTGATCCTGTGATGAATGTTACTGGAATTTTGATGGGTATCGTTTGGAAATACTGCTTTCAGCAACGTTGCAATTCTCAGAGTATTGAGTCCACAGACCCATAAGCATGGAGGATCTTTCCATCTTCTACTGTTGTCCTCAGTTCCTTTAATTGTCTTGATATTTTCACTGTAAACATCTTTAATTCCTTGATTAGGATCATTCCTTAGTCTTTTCCTGAAGCTGTTGTGAATGGCATTTTTACCGATATTGTTTTCAGAAAGCTTGCTATTAGTATAATTTTGTGTATTGATTTTTGTATCCTACTACTTTGCTAAAAGTGTTTATCAAATCTAAGTGTTTCTTGGTGTGGTCTGTGTGGTCATTTAACTCTAGGGTCATATCATCTGTAGATAAGGATAATTTACCTTTATATCCTATCTTTAGCACTTTTATTTCTTTCTCTTGTCTGTTGTTCTATCTAAGACTATCTAAGCACTATGTAGAAAAAGAAGGGTGTGGACATGCTAAATCATTCCTGATTTAGAGACCATGTTTTCCATTTTTCACAATTTAGTATAAATTTTGGCTATAGGTTTCTCATATTTAGCATTTATTATGTTGAGATACATTTATTCTATTCTGGTTTCTTCAGGTGTTTAGCATAAAGGTATGTTGAAATTTGTATAATACTTCTTTAAGTTAAATCTGTCTATCTATCATCTATCTATCTATCAGTCATCTATCTATCATTTTCATTATCATAACTTGTCTATCATCTATCTGTAATTTATGAAATATAATGTGATGTTTTGATATTTAAGCATGTGTTATGGCTAAAATTAATGAGGTTTTTAAGGGTTATGTCATAATTAGCTTCAGCTTGTTCACTTGACACAAACCTAGAGTCACCTTGGAAGAGAGAACTTCAACTGGAAAATTGTCTTGATCAGATTGGCCCATGGCTGTGTCTGTGAGACATTTTCTAAATTTCTGAAGGAGGACTTGGCCTGCTGTGGCGATGCCATTGCTACGGAAGTAGACCCAGGCTGTGTAAGGAGCCTAGCTTAGCAGTCCAGAGGGAGCAGGTCAGGAGGCTGTGTCCTTCCAGGGCTTCTGCTTCCAGCTCCTGCCTCGGGTCCCAATTTGGCTTCCCTTGATGATGGATTATAGCCTGTAAGACAAACAAATCCTTTCCTTCTCGAGTTGCTTGATCAGATGCTTGCCATAGCAACAGAAAGCCAGCTAGGACATGACCCCTGCCATTTACCCAGAGGTTCTATGCAATTCCATGGGATTTTTCCCAACATAGAGATTTTAACTAATGTAGACATTGCATTATAGCAGAACTGACTCGATTTTATACCAGTTTCTCATATTTATTTATATTTGGTAGCAACAATAACACAACTTTGTTTCCCCTTTCCTTTCCTAAAACTGTTCTTTTTGAATAATAGGGTAGTTTTCTTGCCTCTTCCTGACGGTGTGCCTATCAGCACCTCTCTGTGGAGAGCATGCCTCTCCGAACCTGCAGAGGCTGTGGTTTTTGTTTGAAGAGCCACACTTTAGAAGATAGGTGGGAATTTCAAGCAGATTTTCCTGAAGTTCAGAGATGCTAGTTGACAGAAGTCATATGTTCTTGATTTAAAAAAAATTTGAGTCAAAACTTTCTTATGTAATATAGTCAACATGTTTGTGATATATGTGTATTATTATCATTTCCTCTGAAGGTTTTGATTTTGTGCCTCTGTTCTAGACCAGGTAGATAATATCAACATACAGGATCTTTTCCCTTTAGTATAATATTTTTTGTGTGTATGTACATGTACATGTTCATGTGTGTGTACACATCTGTGTGCACGTCTATGTCCACGTGGGGTCCAGATGTTGCTGTTAGTGTCTTCTTCAGTCATCTCCACTTTACTGTGAGTCTGGTTCTCTCACCTGGACCTCACCAGCAAGTTCCAGGGAACTCCTGTCCCTAGCTCTCCAACTCTGCAGTCATACAGGTCTGTACTTGGAGTTTTTAATGTAGATTCTGGGGGCTAGACCCAGGGCATCTTTGTGCAACAAGCATTTTACCAATGAGGCCACCTCCATACCCCTCACTGTGATCTTTGTTGTTGGATTTAACTTTAGAAATCCCGCCTGTCATTCATCATGTGCCCTCTCCTATGCCCAACCACATAGTATGAATTATTATAGAAGATGCTTACTGATGCCAGGGGAATTTAGTTGTTTATGAATGCTGGGGGGCTGGTATCAATGTTTGTTAACTCTATATGCTAGGAATCTGGCTGCCAAAACACGTCTCACTTATCTCTCCTTAAGTCCCTTGTGGATTTTGTTATTTTCAGTTTTAACAGATGAAGAGCATTATTCTTAGACATGCCATTATCCATCCCAGTTTTAAGTTGCAGAGTTGAGTTTCAGCTTGGGTTCTCTGAGAAGTGAATACAACGTGAGATTAGAGCTGTAATTGGTTTATTGATGGAAATGCCTGTGGAAGATACCGAGGAAGGAACAGAAACCTCTTTAGGCCATGGCATGGGACAGAAAGATGGAGACAAGGAGAGCTACACAGAAGAAGGTGAGACCTGCCTACAGATCTGGGAAAGACTTAGCTACCTCAGTGGCTTCAGATCCAAACGAAGGGAATACCAGAGAGTTCTCCCTGCCTTAGGCGTCCGTATGCTACTGCAATGAAAGACCTACGACAGCTAACTTAGAAAAAGAAAAGCTTATCTAGCTCAGGTTCTCAACCTGTGTGTGGGTCATGACCGTCGGAAAACACCACCTATTTCCAATAGTCTTCAGAACTGAGATACCGCTCGGGAGCAAAATGGCAGTTATGAAGTAGTAACAAAAATAAATTTATGGTTGGGGGTTCCTAAGACCACCGGAAATAGTGTTTTCCAATGGCTATGGCTCACAGGTTGAGAACCACTTAGCTAGCTCAGAATTTAGGAGGCTTAGGATATAAAATGTAAAATGAACAGGATCTTCGTTGAGGAAAAGGCAAATGTAAACAGCAGATGTCATGTAAAATTGTGTCTCCCTCCCTGGTTACTTATCCAGGGACACCCAGTCTTGCAAGGCTGTAACGTAAACTGCCTCCCATGCTCTGTTTTATGAAGTGGGGCATCCTTGTTCCTCACAGGATTGTCAGAGGGGAAGAAAGGGGGATCAGCAAGTGTGGGGTCAGGAGGATGGGGGGTAATGGGGCCAATAAGAACATAGTATGTATGAAAATGTCACAAAGAAATTCAGTGCTGTATATACTAACTTGAAACTAATTAAAAAGAGAAGAAAATACAATAGTGAGTTGAGCAAAGTAAATATTTGGATATTTGTGCTAGCATAGCTGTATGAATTTATTAGAATGTGTCTTAAAACAGTGTCTGGATGAAAATTATTCCTCAGTTATCCTAAGCCATTAAAGAATGATTTAGAATCACAGAGGAACTGCACTGTGACTCAAATATGCAAAAGAAATAAAAATCAAAGCAAATAACATAGTGATGACCCAGCTTCACCTGGGTCCACTGTTTAGAATAGTATATGCTCATGCTCATTATTTGCTACATCTGTAAGTTCATTTCAAAATGATTTTTATCAGCCATGAAGAGCAAAGGTGATACTTTGATCCCTACATCTTTGCCTCATAAATATGAATATGATTGATATGTGTGCACCTGCTTAGACAAGGAGACCCAAGCAGTCACTTATTGGGCTTGCTTAAGGATGGACAAGATGAAGCAAACTCACAATGTGAATATTCTTGCTTGGGAAGCTTCCCTGTTTTTGTATCTTTTAAAGCGGTTGATTGCTCATTCCATTTCACAATTATTGCTGAAAATAATTTTGACGCAGAGAGTAGGGGCCTGTTTAATGGTTGTCTGCTCTCAGTGCTGGATCATCCGGACACGCCACCGCTCAATGGCTGGAACGTCTCTTTAGGTACCTTGTGCTTGTCCCTCATTGTGCTGGTCTCCCCGCCCCCCAACTCCCCACCCCCCATCACCTTGGTTTGCTGCTACACTCAACCTCCTCAGACAGAAAAATGTCTCCTGAGACATGTAGAAAGGAATCACTAATTATATTTACAGTTCTGGCTTTCTCATGTTGTCAAAGAGGATTACAGTAATCCTGCCACTGACCTGGTCAAGGATTACCTGGGAAAGCCTGAAGAAATCAGTGGGATTGATTTGCCCATTGTTACAGGAAGTGGTGAGCATTTTACAGAGGCAGGCAGTCTGATTTGGGCTGTCAGAAGGGGACTGGTCGGATTGAATGGGCACTGTATTCCACGCTTTCTTTTCGGTAGAAATGCTCAGCCTCTTAATTGCCCTTTCATTGGGAAGCAAGGCTGATGCCTTCCATTTGAGGGTCCACAGTTGAAGGTAAAAGGGAAACATGGGTCTTTTTAGATTCCGGAGATTAGGGATTGAAAGAGAAGTGTAGGGGAGGGGTTCACTTTGTACCTGTACTGCTGCTACCAAACAGAGTGACGTCTGTACCCCTGGAAGGGTGAGAAGGTAGAAAACATCAAATCAGTGGAGGGCCAGAATTGGTGCTCTGACTTCATACTTCATGTCGCGACTAAGCAATGTCATGAGTCAATAAAACCACATACCCTCCAGGTAAAAAGAGGGGTTTGGTAACGTATCTAAACCCTGCCCTATAAACTTCTTGTATTGGTGTCTCAGAGATTTACTTGAGTTAGATATCAAAACAGAATATCTCATTTTCATCTGTGTTTTTATTGACAGGAAATATTTCCTGATGAAATGTATTTTGTCACAAAAATAAGCTAAAAGAGACTATTACAAACTAAAACAAAGGCTTCAGTATTCAAATATATATAGCACATTCTCAATAGAATGAATTAATATTCTTGAAATGATCATGTGTGTATATGTACATGCTGTGGTGTGTGTGTGTGTGTGATGTATGTGCACTGTGCTGTGTGTGCATATGCACTGTGGAGTGTGTGCACTTGGTGTATGTATGTATGTGCACCGTGGTATGTGAGCATGTATGTGTGGTGTATGTGAACTGTGCCGTATGTGTGTGCTCTATGGTATGTGAGTATGTATGATGCGTGTATGTGCACTATGGTGCGTGTGTGTATACTGTGGTATGTGTGTGTGTGTGTGTGTGTGTGTGTGTGTGTGTGTGTGTGTGTGTATGTGCACTGTCATATGTGTGTGTACCAGGTGAGTCTAGAGGGTGCTGAGCTGACAATTAAAAACCTATCTTTTATTTGCTTGACCTTTGTCTTTCAAAGATATTAAAAGCTGAACAAATAACAAATACTTGTGTACATTATGATTAATCCTAAAGTGTTATATTTTGCTATGTTTCCCTGAGTGCTTTTTTAAAAAAGAAGCTAGGTGATGCTGTTGAATCCCTGCTTACTACTTACTTACCCCATTTCCTTCCTCTCCCTTTCCACAGAGGTCTGAGCCCCACCCAGCACACAGTGACAGTCATTACACTACATGGTGGGTGGGGGTCCATCTGTTTCCAGGTCCAAGCTCAGTAGACGTGGTTCAGCTCTGTTTCTTCCTTTGCGGTTCAGGCCCACAGAAGTGACATCACAGCCCTTATGAATTCCAGACACTTCAGATTCTCATGGTTACTTGTCTCTGGAACAACTGGCCACTTGCTTCAACCAGAGCCACAGTATTAGCTAACACTTTTTGCAGAAGTCAACAGCTTTCACAGGAGCACAACCCAGGTACAATCACCAATGACCCTCCTTCCTCCTGCAGCTCAGGTTCCTGCTGAAGCATGGGATCACATGGTCTCAGATATTCACAGACTGGAAGTGGATGTGAGTAGGTGGGGATGTATTCCAGAAACCATTAGCCAGTGTCATTGAGAGCCTCCCTTCTGCTATGACTGTAGCTGAAGTTTTCCTGTGTCCCACCTGGCCTTCAGTCAGGACAAATCTCTCTCACCTGCCAGTCCTGTAGCCACTCAGACCTAAGTAAACACACAGAGACTTATATTATTTACAAACTGTACGACCATTGGCTCAAGCTTATTACTGACTAGCTCTTACAGTTAAACTAACCCATAGTTCTTATTTATGTTTAGCCACATGACTTGGTACCTTTTCTCAGTTCTGTCTTCACATTTTGCTTCCTCTGTGTCTGGCTGGTGACTCCTGACTCAGCCTTCCTCTTCCCAGAATTCTCCTTGTCTGCTTATCCTGCCTATACTTCCTGCCTGGCTACTGGCCAATCAGCATTTTATTTAGCAACCAATCAGATCAACACACATTCGCAGCATGTGGAACGTCATTCCACAGCGTTTGACTGGGAAGTAATCCATACGACGTCTCAGAAGACAGTCCCATCATTCATTCATGTCTTTCCTCCACCTGTCTCCTTCCTCTTTGGCTTAGTTCCTCTCCTTGGGCTTCCATCCCTCAAAAGGGCAGTTAGCCTTTTCCCTGGCTGGGAGGCCAGGTTAAATTGAAGCAGAGGGGTCTCTCTTCTCATATCTTATGGACTAGAAGCCATGTCATGGGTTCCATTTTTGTAATTATGTTGCCATTTAAAACATCAGCATCATTTTTATGTCCACCACAAAGCTTTCAGGATTAGTTATCCATATTTCTTACTGCATCTAAAATGCTATAAACAGACCCTTATCAGAAAGCCTGACAAAGCATGGTAAATGCCTCTCTCTATCTTTCCTAAAATGTCATTACCAAATTCCTTGTTCTTGGACAGCCTTTCTTATGCTCTGTCCTATGAGCATCACTATAGATAGATTCCTCACCCCAAACTTTCTTCAAAGCCTGTCAATTTAATGGTAAGAATTATGTCTTATATCTACGTGTAAACAGTATATTGCCTGGTCTAGCTGGCAACAAATGAGTGAAGGCTCTATCTCATGGTTAGTATGTGCGAAGATAAATAGGAGTAAGCATTTCGTGTATTTACATGCAGTTCCCTCAGTCTCATCCCGACTGAAGCACCGTTAGCGGATTGCTGGCAGTTCACTCTTGGATGCCATGTGCGATTCCTGCTGCTGCAAGCAGCTGTTTGAGCAAATGCACTCACCACTGTGGTAGGCATACGGGAAGGGGCCTATTCTGTAAATAGCATACTTCCAGTCATTTGAAGCATAATTCCTAGAGGGAACTCTGTAATATCACGAGACAGTGCCTCATTAGCAATAAAAGCCATTAATGCTATTTTTCTCATTTAAGGACTGAAATGTCATCCCTCATTAGATTAGAAAGGTCAGGTGTGATGCCACCGCCACTGTGGCTGGAGACTTACTCAAGAATCCAGGGCTTCTGGGATGGAGAAAATCCTGAAATCCCAAATGATTCCAAAGTTGACAGTCTGAAAATGAGAGGATAATTGTGGTATTTTATGAGGCATGGAATAGGAAAAAATTAGAGATGTATAAGAAAAGGGCTTGACTGACTTCAATAGTAAAGGCATCCAATCACTCTAGAGGAAGTCATCCATTTACAGTGAACGCCTGTTATTTACAGGCATCACGGTTAAGTTCTGAGCGTGAATGGCAAACATCCCTTTAAAGAATTTATGCCATCAGATTTTTTGGATGACTCAAATGAAAGAAGAATAATGGCTTTTTGTTGGATTAAGTAATATGTACTAAAACTCATATTGTTGGATAGGTAACGTTGGTACGAAGATGAAATTCAATAAAATAAGCTTGCATTTAAAAATGTAGTCTGTTGAGAGAATTCCAGTATTCCGTCCCTCCACCCCAAATCAAATATATTCTTAAGCTGTATTAGTACACATATACCACAAGGGAGGGCTGTAGAATGCATTTATAAAATAAATAAATACACAGATGATAATTGCTTGTGAACCTTTGTCTCACAGCAAAATGATGTAAGTGCTACATTTTTAGTAGTATTAGGCCACTTGACGAGCTAGTCACATCATAAAGGAACTGTAAAGGACCCACTTACATTCAGAAGAAAAATTGTTTTTACGTGTTTAGCTTCACTTTGCAATGTCAATGCAATCTTAACAGAAATAGTAGGGAATAATATTTGACTCATTTCAATGTATCACTCTCTAATAATGAAAGTGATCCTATGTGAATGAGAGCTTTTATACCAGGGCTGGAGGAACAGAAGTTGTAGAAGGCCACCCCTTCTTCTTTTTCTTGTATTGGTATATGTTAATTGTAGAGAAGAATGCGTCTTGTTGTGTTGTTTTCATAAATGCATTTAGTAATACATTAGTCATATGCAGACTCTACATAATTATCAGTCGTCCCCTCTTGCTCATCTTCTCCCTTTTCCTAAATAGTCATCCTTATATTTTCAGGTTTTATTGTTTTAAATCTAGCCTTTTCACTTGAGAGAAAACATGTTTTTGTGTCAACAGGGAGCGCAGGTTGTTTATCACTTACATAAAGTTTGTCGGTGTGAGCATTCTCGAAGTGGACCCCGTCATAGCAGATGTAAAGGAAGAAGTGAAGAACAGGGTTTGATTTGTCAACTGAAACTCCAAAGAGGAGGAAGGGGTCCATCAAGTGAGTCTGTGCTCCCATGGACTAGGCAGTTTTCCTCAGTGATTCTGCAAATGACATTCTCACAGAGGAGGAAAAGAAGAACATTCATTCACAAAGTTAGTTGGATAAAAGGTTACTATGGTTGCGTATAGATAACACAGTCATGATTATAGATTATTCTATCCCAGGCTGTTAAAAAAAAATTCCTTTAATAGCCATCAGTTAGGAGCACATGCTGGTATATTTTAACTCTTTGCAGTCCAGTTGAGTTTGTAAAGCTAAATAAATATCTGTGAGTGGGCTTTTGCAATCACTTGTATGAATCCATCTGTTTATCCACTTATTTATAAAACATTGGTTAAGAAGCTGCTAAAACTAGGAATTTGAGAATAAAAATAAAAAGTTATGCCTAAAAAGTAACAGAAATTATAGCAAAAGAGACAGGAAGTGAACAAATGATTGAATCACATAACATATTAGAGATGGAGGCAGCTATCACCAAGGATGCTCCACTCTGTATGGGTCTGAAGGTGATTTATGGAATTAGACCTGAACGATGAGATTCAGGTGGGGGATGGAGGGAAGAACATAAGGCAATAATGTTGACAAATGTACAGAATAAAATTCACACTAATGTAGGGCTGGGGAGGTGCCTCAATGTTTAAAGCATTTGCTATACAAATAAGAGGAACACAGTTCCAATCCCCAGACACTCACAAATACCTGGTGGGCATGCAACTTGTCTACAATTGTAACATTCAAAAGTAGAAACAAGGGATTCCTGGATAGAATTGACTGACTTGACCAGCCATATGTGTACACTTTGGGTTTTATTGAGAGACCTTGCCTCAAAGATAGCAATTGAGAATGAATTCTATGAACCTTACACTTCCATACATACATGCACATATGTGCCAGACATCCAAACATGCACACTTATGCTCACAAACGTGCAAACTCACAAAATGTACATACACAGGAAAAATGGAAAAAATATTTCCAGAGTTCTGGAAATAATTCAATTTGACAGCAGTAGCAGCAGCCTTTAAAAATTATTTCCCACATGTTAAGTGCAAGGTACCTGTCTCCGGGCTTTGTATTAGCTAATTAAAATTTCACAACAATCTGGAACAATGTGGCTGCAATCTTTATTTTAAATTTCATGTTATATACTTTCTTGAATAATTGATTTAAAAGTTAGGTGACTCTTGTTTTTGGAAGTAACTGGAGACTTGGGTAAGTTTCAAATCAGTGAAAGTGGGATCGAGTGGCATGGTGCAGTATTTATATGCTGCTGCTGAGAGAATGATTTGTTCATACAGTTTAGAAAGGAGTTTGCTCATTTTTATTTTATTTTATTTTTTTTGTTTTTTTCGAGACAGAGTTTCTCTGTGTAGCTTTGCGCCTTTCCTTTCCTGGAACTCGCTTTAGAGACCAGGCTAACCATTTTTCATAAGACTGAAGAAATACTATCTTATTTTAAATAAAATAATTATGCATGGATATCTAGTCCTTTGACAAAATTTGCAATACATACTCTTGGAGATAGGTGGAAGAGTATTAACAGCAACATGCTTGTGATAACACACACACACACACACACACACACACACACACACACACACACACATTTAAAACCAGTACTTCAACAGTTAGAGACAAAGAATGAAAAACATCCCTCACAATACCTAGAATACCAACATGTTAAGCAAGATGAGCCCACTGGGAGAATCGTGGCATGACGGTTATTGGGGTGACCAAATGCTTTCTGGCTGTATCATAGGCCAGGCCACAAGAGGAACTCCGCAAACCTAATCAAAGCTCATGTCTGGGAAGGTCGTCGGATTAGAGGGGAACCTACAACTGCTGTTTTGCTAATGGACATGGCATCAAAATGCCCTCAAATATTTATGTTTACACTCATAGATCAATGATGCTCTTAGCCTTGGTCAGTGAAGCTTCTGTTTGTAATGAGCACTCAACACAGAGTTCATTACTGGTCAAAATCTCAAGAACAAGGGACTATTGAGTTCTCAGTCCAAAAAGGGACCTCTCTATTATTTCTCCAACTTCAGGAAGCATCATGGAAGAGGGGCTGTAAAGAATGTGGGAGCTCGGGGATAGGAAGGAGTTCTGTAGGGCATTTTCCTTTGGACATGGCATGGGTATTTCACCCACAAACTCACAGCGGCAGTAGATGTCTGCATAAGGCTTGCACAATATTGGGCCATCAACATTCCATTATGGACCAGGGATGGACTGGTAAGGACCCCCCTTTCAAGAGGAGGCACAAACAGTTAAAGTTTCAGGAGGAGGGGGACTCATAGTCCTCACTGGTGTAGTCACTACTATATTGTCCCTGCACAAGCGAAAAATCTTCCACCCATGTTCATGTAAGCAATCGTAATTTTTTTTTTTTTTTTGGTTTTTTCGAGACAGGGTTTCTCTGTGTAGCTTTGCGCCTTTCCTGGAACTCACTTGGTAGCCCAGGCTGGCCTCGAACTCACAGAGATCCGCCTGGCTCTGCCTCCCGAGTGCTGGGATTAAAGGCGTGCGCCACCACCGCCCGGCAAGCAACCGTAATTTAATACAGTGAGTCTCTCTCACTCTTACACACATACATACACTTGAACATGCACACATGCATATAATAGACACACACACAAATATGCACACGCACTCACAGTATGAAAGTAGAAGGAGCTGGGCGTTGGTGGCGCACACCTTTAATCCCAGCACTCAGGAGGCAGAGCCAGGCTGATCTCTGTGAGTTCGAGGCCAGCCTGGGCTACCAAGTGAGCTCCAGGAAAGGCGCAAAGCTACACAGAGAAACCCTGTCTCAAAAAAACAAAAAAACAAAAAAACAAAAAAAAAGAAAGTAGAAGGGGGTTGGGAAGAATAGGGATTTGGTGGGAGTGGGAAGAGCATGAGAGACTGTAATAGGAGAATATACATGAAATTATTGGAGAACAAGCCAAACAAAAATCATGCTGACATGGGTTCATGAGATGTATCATTTTAGAAAGCATTTTTGTGGCACAGTCCTGATTGCCTAATTTTGATCTTTAGAACACACACACACACACACACACACACACACACACACACACACACGAACAACAATAACAAAAACAGATGCAGTGACACACATATGTAATCCCAGCACTTCTATAGTATGACAGGAGGCAGAGACAAGAGAATCATCTAGAATCTCACAAGCCAGGTAGTATGACAGAAATAAGAAAGAGAGAGGCCGTCTTAACAAACAATGCACCAGAGAACCATCTTTATCCCAGCACCACTGCAGTTACAGTGGAGAGGTTAACCACCACCACCCCCCCCCCCCCCCCCCCCGCCGAAACTAATGCAGCTCCTAACAGACATGACTCCGTGGTACTGGGAGAGTACAAAGAGCTAGAGAGTTATTGAGTAAGTAATGGCTGAAATTCCCCAAATATGGCATGAAATATCAAGCTATATATATTTATGAAGGTAAGGGAATCCCAAACAGGATAAAGCCAAAGACATTTGCATCCATCCACATCATTATTAACTTCTGAAACCTGAAGAAAAAGAAAAAAACAAAACTGAAACCAGGCAAAGGAAAATGACTATCAACCATCTTATAACCTTACCTCAACTTACCTAGCCCATGGCATCTTGCCATCACCGCCCCCTCCTTTCTCTTCTTCCCTCCCTCTAAAAAAACCTTACAAAATTTAGATGACAGTATGTTTTTCATTAGGATACCATAGATGACAACAGAGGTAGCATAATGTTTTTTCAAGTGTGGGAGAAAAGAAATTTCATCCCTTCTCAAAAAACATTTCTCCAAAAGAGTGAAATCAAGACTCCCAGGACTTGGAAGGCAGAGAGACAAGTGGAAGTCTGAGTTTGAGGCCAGTCTGGTCTACAGAGTGAGTTCCAGGCCAGCCAGGGCTACACAGAGAAACCCTGTCTTGGGCGGGGGTAGGGAGGAGACTTTCTTCAATGAAGGGAAATGGAGAGAATTTGTCACCAGTTGACCTACCAAGAAAGTAGCTTGAAGAAATCCCATAAATAGCAAGAAAGCTGAGCACATGGACAGTTGATTCTACAAAATACAAACACTCAACCCACCAAAGGGCATAGCAATCCTAAATATGAATGAGCCACACAACAAGGCTAATAAAACATTGAGACACAATTCAGAGAACTGAAAAGAGAAATAGACAATAATGTTGTTTTCATAGCTGGAGCCTCAAGTTCCTCTCTCAATAACTGATGGAGATGAGACAGAAAGCAAGCAAAGATCTAGGTCAGTGTTTCTCAACCTTCCTGATGTTGTGACCCTTTAATACAGCTCCTCATGTGTAGTTGGAAGGTTTCTCCCGTTCCACCAAGCCCCCACAGTCCTGTGGGCTGCTTGTAAAATAATCACACAGAAGCTTATATTAATTATAACTGCTTGGCCATTAGCTCAGGCTTATTACTGACTAGATCTTACACTTTTTTTTTAGCTCTTACACTTAAATTAACCCATACTTCTTATTTATGTTTAGCCACATGGCTTGATACCTTTTCTCAGTTCTGCCTTGTCATCTCGTTTCCTCTGTGTCTGACTGGCGACCCCTGACTCTGCCCTTCCTCTTTCTGTCTCTCTCCTGGATTTCCTGCCTGGCAATAACCTGACTTGCCATAGGCCAGAGCAGCTTCTTTATTAACCAAACATAGCAATGCATATTCACAGCATACAAAAAGACATCTCACAGCACCCATGTCGTGGTGACTCCTAATCCATAAAATTATTTTCATTGCTACTTCATAACTGCAATTTTTCTACTGTTATGAATCATAATGTAAATATTTGATGCAGGAACTTTGATGTATGACCCATGTAAAAGGACCATCCAACCCCAAAGGGTTATAGCCCACAGGTTGAGCATTGCTGGTTTAGGAGTATCCAACAACATCATCAACTAAACCCATATAGAGCATAATGCATAATTTTCATTCTTCAGGTACTCACAGATCAATCATATCCTGAGATAGACCATATCCTGGTCCATAAATGAAACCTCTACAATTCTAAAATAATAGAAATTATGTACCATGTTTTCTAATGTTAATGAAATAAAAGCCAATGACAAAAGGATAATTAAAAACTTCCAGATATTTGAGATTTAAGCAACATATTTCTAAATAATCCACAGATCAAACAGGAAGTCTCAAGGAAATTAAAAAAATAGGTTAAACTGAAGGAAAATGAAAATACAGCGTAACGGCATTTGTGGGACACAGTTAGCACACTGCTGAAGGGGACCTTTGCAGTTCTAAATGCATACACTAGAGAAAAGGGTAAAGTCTCAAGTCAATAATTTAAGGTCTCACCTTAGGAATTTAGAGAAACAAGAAAATAAGACCAAGCAGAAAGAAAAAGCAAATGGTTGAAGCAGAGAGCCAGCAGAGAAAAATCAATGCGGCAGGTTCAATAGCATTGATAAATGCCAGCCAGACGGACAAGAAGAACGTATCACACGTCATGAATACCAGAAACCAACAGGAGAGGGAAAGAGGGCCTTCGGTAGCATCTTTTGATGATGTCAGAGACATGGGGGAGTACCAAAGGACTACTGTGACTTCTGGCGGCAGAGTATGGAACCTGGAAGACCCAGAGCAGATTGACCAAGGGCAAAGAGTAATCTCAATTCTAGAGAAATCCTGTGTCCCTTTGCTGTACAAGGATACTGGGGGTCATTTCATTCTGATGACATACTTGTACACGGGGAAGACTTTTCAACTCCCCCCCCTTAGATTATATGCTTTTCCTTATCAAAATATTTCAGCATCAATGTAATTACTACTTTCATGTAATTATCTCCCATAAAGTATTATTTCAGATTTCTACTGTGAAGGCCCTGAGCAACAACTTAACCAGGATTTTAAATTTTCTGTATTTCTGGTGCTTTGACTTCCAGGTCCTGCTGACTGTAGAAAGAATGCCCTCCCAAGGGATAGCCTGTGTGTTTTTATTTGTAAACCAATCAGTCCAGAGCCCACATCTTATCTACATCTTTTATAGGCTGAGCACAGGGTCCTCATAGGACTGTATGTGTAGTGGGTAGCCATTACAGCTTTGACCTGGAAGTTCCAACCCCCATTGAGGCTTCGGTAATGGTCACGCCTACGTGGCAGGGCTGAGAGAGGATGCTGAAGACCCGAGATCCATATGCGCAGGCTCTCTTGGTTCCTGGACCCTGGAAGCTGGAGGTAGACCGAGCAGAGTTCTCCAGAGAACACCGTTGGACTGCACTACACCTTTCCCAGACCCTGTTACCTATCCCTTCACTTGTAAGTTACTCCACAAAATAAACCTCCCTTTTAACTATGTGGAGTGACCTTAATAATTTCACCAATATGTATGGACCATTCTTCACTTGTCATAGCCATGGCAGGGTCAAGTGTTTGAATAATCCAAGTGGTACATAAACCCAAGAGCCTACAAAAATGAGCTGTGCTAGCCAGTCTACATCTGTTTGTCCTGTGTGTCTATCACTTCTTGTTGACATGACAAAGTATCCTGGAGAATGAACAGAGAGGAAGGGCTCATCTTGGTTGATGGTTTCAGAAGTGGCATCCCAGGGTAGCATGACCTGCTCTGGAACCATGCAAGATGAAGCAGGGCACCTCTGTGCAGAACGTTACCCATGGCAAGTGGAGATGCGTGGTGGGTGGGGCAAGTTATGAATATACCCGTCAAAGCTACGATCTCAGTGTCTTACTTCCAGCTAGCTTCTTCTCCTCATGAACATGTAGATATGAACTCATGATTGATGGGGTTAGCATCCCCTTCCCTTCAATTCACCATCCAATCATACATCATCAGTGCCTACCGACTGGGGAGTCACACCTTTGACCTAGAAGCCTTCTGGGACATTTTATCCCCAACCAAAATACCCTGACTTCCTTGTTTCTTCCCGGGGAAGCCACAGAAGGCTTTCTCACCATCTGCTGCCACCTTACCAATCCTTCTGCTTTCCCCAAAGGCCCCTTTCTTGGTTATATGTCCCTCTACTCCTGAGAATGTAAGTTACCCTTTCCATGGAAGTCACCTCTTGATCTCACCCTTTTCTCACCCTTCCGAACAGTCTCTGGGATGTTGCAGAGGGAAACATGGGTATGTGTAGCTCTTTTGAGGCTTGAAACTATGGTTAAAGCTGTGCCCAGCTTTCTGCATAGGGAATTTTGTTCATTCTACACTGGACAAAATGTTTGGCAAGTGTTAATTCACTTGCCTCCCCAGAGCCAAGCTCGAAAGACTAACAGTTATGTGACATTTAACAGCGACCCACAAACCATCATTCCCTGAAGTTTCATAGCTCACAAAATGTTTTCCAGTGCATTAGGCCATTTGCACCACACAATGTTTCCACAACCTTTATTTTATAAATAAAGTAAACTGAAGTGCCAAATCCATGACTTTCATATTTCAGAAATGTGACTATCTCCAATTAAGTACTTTACATACTTCGTTTTAGGATATTATTATTTTTTATAAAATTCTGATTCCTGCCAGACATGGTGGTGCATGCCTTTAATCCTAGTAGAAGCAAAAGAGGAAGCAGAGGCCTGTGTGTTCCAGTCAAGAAAGGGCCACGTGGGGAGACCCTACTCAAAAATAAATAATGAAAGATTATGATTCCCAACATGGAATAGCAAAAAGTTAAAAAAAATACAAAACAACAAACAAAGAGCCCCACATTGGACTTGAAGAGATGACTCAGCCACTAAAAGTGTTTTCTGCTCTTGCAGAGAGAATCATGGTTCGGTTCCCAGCACCCATGTCAGCTGCCCACAGCTGCTTGTAACTCCACAGCTATAGGGGATCTGACACCCTCTTCTGGACTCTGTGGGCAACTATATACAAGTGCTTTCACACCTTCATTTGTGTGTGTGTGTGTGTGTGTGTGTGTGTGTGTGTATGTGCATATATGTGTGTATACATGCACACACACATACATAAATGAAAATAAAATAAAATAAAATAAAAAAAACCCCAAAAGCCCAAGGAGCACACACAGAGACATGTATACATAGAAACATGCACACACAGAGACATGCACACACAGAGACAACCCATAAAACAAAGTCAGAAACAATAATACATAATCAAGAGACCGATAAGGTAAAAGATGACCAGACAAAGCATTATGAGACAAAAAACTCCAAAACACCATTGGGTTTGTTTTGAGTTGGTAATCTATTGCTGGGCATGGGGCCTGCCCTTAAGTGAGTTTGTATTCCCAGTGAGACTCCATGGTGGAAAACTAGTTTTTTTTTTTTTTTTGTGGGCAGTTGTCAGTTGGAGATCGCTTCTTGGTTAAGGATGGAAGATCACATCCTCTAAGTGCTGGAGCCCCATTTCACTGGGGCCTGTTCAGGCCCTGTGCATGCTGCCACAGTCTCCGTGAGTTCATATGTGTCTCAGAAACTGGAAGACTGTGTTTGGGGGTCTCCCATCCCCCATGGCTCTTAAAAACAATCTGCCTCCTCTTCCATCAAGTTCCCTGAGCCCTGAGGGGAGAGGCCTGATGGAGACATCTCATTTAGTATTGGGTGTTACAAGGTCTCTCATTCTCTGCACACTGTCCAGTTGTGGGTCTCTGTGTTTGTTCCCATCTACTGCAGTAAAAGCTTCTCTGATGAGGGCCAAGCAAGACACTGATGGGTATAGCAGAATGTCGTTAGGAGTCATTCTATTGCTGTATTTCTTTAGCAGAACCTACTATTTGGTTTTCTACTATGTCCGTATGTTGTCCTCAGTTCTTGGCCACTGAAGCAGTGTTGGGCATGGGTTCCATCTCATGGAGCAAGTCTCGAATCCAATCAGATTTTGGTTGGTCACTCCCACAACCTTTGTGCAACTATTGCACCAGCGGATCGTGAAAGCACGTCATTACTGTAGACCATAAGGTTTGCAGCTAGGTTGATGGTTACCTTTCTCCTCTGGTAAAGTCCAGTAGCATGAACACTAGTTAGTAAGGGTGAAGGCTCTAGTTAGGCACCAGCTTGACTTATTTGTGTTCAATTTAAGTGTTGCTTCAGTAATAAGGTATTACCATCCATTTGTAGAGAGCAACCAACAGCCTTGGCAACTCCCTGGGTTGTTTAGTGGTTTCCGTGGGGCCCCTGTGGCCAACAGCTCCATTAGATTTAACCCATTCCTGCCACCAGAGGTTTCGTTTGATGGTGAGAGATGTCTAGTTGGGGCTTTGCCTCCCCCAGTATTTGGTGATTCCATTTAGATTTATTTTATGTATGTGTAATATTTTAAGAAGTTTCCACTGCAGTAGACTCCCACATGACACCTCTAATGGCCATTAGTTTTAGCTGACCCTCCCCTACCATAACCATATATTTTATTTCACTATCCTTTGCAACACTTCCCTCTTCCTAGTCCCTTATTCTATACCTAACCTTTGTGGTTATATGAATTGTACCATGCCTATTGAAAGCTTAAAAGCTAACACCCACATATAAGAGAATACTTACCATATTTTTTTCTGGGTCTGTGTTACCTCATTCAGGATGATTTTTCTCTAGCTCCATCTATTTACTTTCATGATTTCACTTTCTAGTGGCTGAGTAACATTCCATTGTGTAAATGGACCACATTTTCTTTATTCATTCATCCATTTATATACATCTAGGCTGTTTCCAATTTCTGGCTATTATGCATAGAACAATGAACATGGTTGAGCAAGTGTCTCTGTAGTAAGACAAAGCATCTTTTGGGTGTATACTCAAGAGTGGTATATCTTGATTTTGAGGTAGAGCTATTTCCAGCTTCCTGAGGAACTACCACATTGATTTCCACAGTGACTGTACAAGTTTGCACTTCCACCAGCAATGGATGAGTATTTCCCTTATTGCACATCTTCATCTGCATGAGCTGTCACTTGTTTTATTGATCTTAGCCATACACAGAGTAAGACGGAATCTCAAAGTAGTATCTTGCAACAGCTAAGGATGGATATTGAACATTTCTTTGTTTCTCAGCCATATGTGTTTTCTATTTTGAGAATTTTCTATTTAGATCTGTACTCCCATTTTAATTGGGTTATTTACTTTCTTGATATTTAGTTTTTTGAGTTATTTATATATTTTGGATCTTAACCCTCTATCTGATGTATTGTTGGTAAAGATAATTTTCTATTCTGTAGGCCACTGATTTGTCCAAATAATGGTGTCTTTGCCATGCAGAAGTTTCTCAGTTTCATGAGGTTTCATTTACTAATTGTTGATCTTCATGCCTGTGCTAATGATTTTCTGTTCATAAAGTCTTTTCCTGTGCCAACAAATTCAAAGCTATTCCTCAATTTCTCTTCTATCAGATTCAGTGTATCTGGAGTTACATTGAGGTCTTTGATCCATTTGGAGTTGAGTTTTGTACAGGGTGATAAGTATGGATCTATTTGGATTCTTCTATATGGAGACATCCAGTTTGACTAGCACTATTGTTGAAAATGCTGTACTTTTCCTAGTGTGTATTTCTGGCTTCTTTATCAATAATCAGATGTTCATAGATGTGTGAATTTATATCTGGGTCTTCAATTAAATTTCATTTATCAACATGTCTGTTTTTATGCCAATACCATATAGTTTTTATTACTATAGCATTGTAGTACAACTTGAGGTCAGGGATGGTGATACCTTTAGTAGTTATTTTATTATTCAGGATTATTTTAATATGAAGGTGAAAATAATCCTTTCAAGTTCTATGGAGAATTGTGTTGGAATTTTGATGGGGATTAAATTGAATTTGTAGATAGCTTTGGTAGGATGACCATTTTTATTTTTACCCTACTGATCCATGAGAGTGAGAGATCTTTTCATTTTCTGAAACCTTCAGTTTCTTTATTTAATACTTTAAAATTTTTATTGTACAAATCTTCACCAGCTTAGTTAGAGTAACTCTAAGATATTGTATATTATTTGAGGTTATTGTGAACGGTATTCTTTCCCTGATTTCTTTCTTGGTCTGTTTGTCATTTATATACAGGAGGGACACTGATTTTTGTGTGCTAATTTTGTACACTACTACTCTGCTACTTTGCTGAAGGTATTTATCAGCTGTAGAAGACTGTCATGAAACTTTTAAGGGCCACTTAGGAACACAATTATGTCATTTGGAAATAAAGATACTTTGACTGCTTTCTCTATTTGTGTCCTTGTGATCTCCTTCAGTTGTCTTGCTGCTCTAGTTAAGACTTTAAGTACTATATTGAATAGGTATGAAGAGAATGGACAGCCTTGTCTTGTTGCTAATTTTAGTGGAGATGCTTTGGGTTTCTCTTCATATAGGTTGATGAGAGCTATTGACTTGCTGTAAATTGCCTTTATTGTGTTGAAGTTATGCCCCTTGTATTCCTAATTTCTACAGAACTTTTATCAAGAGGGTTGTTGGATTTTGTCGAAGGTCTTTTCTGTTTCTATTGAGAAGATTATGTGGTTTTTGTCTTTCTGTTTATTTATATGGTGTATCACATTTATTGATTTATGTATGTGCTGTGGAACAATCCTTGTGTACTGTAAATATTTGTCACATGAATTGGTTTAATAAAAAGCTGACTGGCCAGTAGGACAACCACCTAGGGATGCTGGGATGAAGAAGGGTGGAGTCAGAGGAGATACCAGCAGACTCAGAGGAAGCAGGACATTAATAAGTCATGAGCCATGTGGCAGAGGGTAGATAAAAAAAAAATATGGGTTCATTTAAATGTAAGAGTTAGCTAGTAACAAGCCTGAGCTCTCGACTGAACATTTACAGTTAATAGTAAATCTCCTTGTCAGTTATTTGGGAACTGGCAGGTGTCTGCCCATACATATGTTGAACCATCTCTTCAACTCTGGGATAAAGTCTATTTGATCCTGGTGAGTGATCTTTTTAATTATTTTGTTTTTGGTTTGAAAATATTTTATTGATACATTTTACATTTAAATATGTAAGGAAAAGCGGTCTGTAATTTTCTTTCTTTTTGGATCTTTGTGTGCTTTAAGTATCAGGGTAATTGTGGCCTTGTAAAAAGAATTTTGTGGAATAACTTGAGGAGTATTGGCATTCTGTGCTTAGACAGGGAGGTAAATCAAGATGCTACTAAATGCTGGAGGTAGGGAACAAAACACACAAGAAAAAGAAAAAAAAGCAATTATGGAAAAAATTTTTCCCGGGAGTGGAAAAAATACATAAACAATATTCGACTATGTGATGAAAAGTATGAGATAAAAATATAACTCAGCCCCCAAAATAGTGCAATAACATGTTCTGTAGTATGGAGAAAAGGGAGAATCATGCTGAGGGGGCGGGGAAGATAAAAAATATTAGTTGCTGAAACAGCTTCTTTCTGGTCCTTAAAGATTGGAGCCTTGTGGTTGTGTGCATGGAGCTGAGGATGCTCAGCTGGACCATGGAAAGCTTCCTTCTTGGGGCTGCCATTAGCTACTCTTAGCTGGAGTTCTGTGGGCTGACTAGATTTCTCCACCCTCCCGAGGCTCCCCACATCATCTCCCTGGTGACTGTTTCAGCCAAGGCATGTTTCCCTACACTTTGAGAGTGTGGGAATAATCCCAGCTCACACATAGGAGCAGCAGAAAACTGGTCTTCATACCTTTAAGACATCCTGAGTATTAATCACTTCCTGGAGGTTGCAGCTGTGTGTCAAGCACACCCCCGAACTTCAGAGTTCTCAGGTTCTAGAGCAGTCTTTCCAGGAGGCTGATTCAGAGCTGAGCTCAGTCTCTGAGGGAACTGTCAGTTGCTGGGATCTGCTCCCAGCAGGTGCTTTCCCCATGCTCTTCCCAGCCCAAGCTAGGTTTTTACCCTGTGTTCAGCACGATCTCTTGTCCTTCAGCTCTCTACCACTGCCAGTGGGACCCTTCTCTCATCCAGGGGCTATGACAGTGTTACTGTTCAGACAGGGTGTTTCTGGGGTCTTAGAGTGTCCTTCAAAGAATTAAAGCGCATATACAGAAAGCAGAATAGCAATCATTTGGTTCTAGAGCAAAGTACAGAATACACATCCTGCACCAGACGGCTGGTCCCGAGAAAGCCTGCAGCTCAAGGGTTGGTTGCTGCCCAGGGATTCCTGTTGTAGGACCTGGAGAAGTTGGTTGCTTGGGGTAGGTACATACTGTGGATGGTTTTCTCTTTTGACTAGTAGACGTGGGTTGTGTGAGTCTTTGCTCACTGTGCGTTATTTCCCTTCCCATAACCGGTCTGATTTTAATCATATGCATGCTCAATCATGCAAAGGCATAGGATAAATAGGAGATATTCCCTATTTATTATCAATTGTGCACATTGATTTCTGAGCTTTGACTTTCTGTCCTCTTCTGGTTCTCATGATGACATCTGGATTTATATTAATCACTCCCAGACAGTAATGTTCATAGCAGATCACAGATGCTGTAATATCCACCCTTGGAACAGATAGGTAATTTAATATCTGTTATCTCTCTACTGTTCTTCTTGCCAAGTCCCAGAACAGGTGTCTAGAGAGAGAGGAGGAAGCCTGTGTGTTTTGGTTGATGCAGAGCATGATATCTAAGTTGATGTGATGGCCACTAGACATCTGATCTCACTTTTCTTCCTAGAGAGACCCCTGAGGCAGGAAGATGTAATCCTCATCACTGCCAAGGAAAGGCAGAAATGTTAGAGACAGCTCAGCTTGTCCTAACCTCACTCTAGAGCACAGGTTGGCAAGATCCTCAGTACTCTTGGTTCACACACCTGAGTTGAGCTTCCAAGGGGTGTGGAAGAATAATATGGTACCCGTGAAGGTATCTTGAAGCCCCACCTTCAATCCAGGGGTTTTCCCTCTCATTCTTAAAGATGATTCCTTCCTCTTCTTTGAGTCAAAAAGGAAAAGCTAATGGAAAAATTGTTGACGAGTGTTTTTTTAAAATGTAGGTTTTAAGATGAGGCGAAGCATTCTGTAAACAAGCAAAACAGAAAACATATTTGGACTAGATAGATAAACAACATTATAAACATTTTCCAGGAATTAATTATTATCTTTCCATCTACCAATGGGATGATGAGCCCTTTGGGCAAAGGATTGCATGCTCTGATTTTCAGTGTTTTCTAGTGCCTTGTAAACCATGGTCAGAGAGTCCTCCAAATCTTCCCTTTCAGGAACTGATGTACAGGGAAACAGGAATCAAGTCCTCCCTCCCTGCTTCCTCCATCATCCCCCTGCCCCCGCGTCTGATAGATGGCCCTGTCATTTGTGCCTGTGTTCCTTCTGTTATCCTGATAAACAGTGTAAATATGAGTGCTGCTGTATTTAAAGAGGAACAAATCTAACGTTACAATTGTTTTGTGTTTTTGAATGGAAGACAACATACTTGGGTTAAAGGGGGCCTCTTGAGATAAACACAACATCATCCTTCACATTTCACCACTAATTCATGAGTCTGGCAAGTTTCGAATCCTCGGCTCCTCAGCTTTGTTTATCTCTGCTGGATGTCAGTATTGTCTGTTTCACTATTGTTCTTTGTGAGGCTCATTCAAATTGCCACAGCTTCTGTTAGGACTGACACAAAGCAAGAAATCACATAGATATCAATTTACATCTTCAGGCTGCATTATCACAGAATGTCTCCCCCTCTTCAATCACTTGGCTGGTGGGTGTTGTAAATATAGCCATTGGCTAATAGATAGCAACCCAGAGTATGTGGATGCCTTCTACAAATCGGTCACTACGACCATCAGCGTTGAGCCATGTGTCTGACAGCCATGTGGGTGGAAGCATCAATTACCTCATCAAACAGATGGCTGTCCCCATGTTCTCCAAGTTAGTGTTTAGATATGTCTCAGCACATGTAGCAGGAATCTACAAGTTCTTATTAATAAAATCAAACCTGAGCCAGGTATTGGGGTGAACACTGGAAGGTCAGAGAGACAGAACAAGCCACAGCTAACCTCACTTGGCCAACTTCTCAGCTAATCTTGTTTCCTCAGACTGGATACCTCTGTGTCCTCATCCCAATGGCTCTCAGCTGAACTGTGTTGCTCAAAACCTAAAAGCTTAACCAGCCAAATGCTTCTAGTTTCTGGTCCTTACACCTTATATACCTTTCTGCTTTCTCCCACCACTCCCTGGAATTAAAGGCTCGCTTTCTGGGATTAAAGGCGTGTGTCACCATGCTTGGCTGTATCCTGGAACACATGGATTTCTGCCTCTGGAATGCTAGGATTAAAGGTGTGTGCTACCACTGCCTATCCTCTGTATCTAGTGGCTTTTCTGTTCTCTGATCCCAGATAAGTTTATTAGGGTGCACAATATTTTGGGGAACACAATACCACCACAAGCACATAGAAAGGAGTGGCTCTTGTTGTAGGGTGTATATGCACATTTTAAAATTAGCACTTGAGAGTATGGAAACACTTCTAATAAAAACAAGGGAAAAGCCTGCACTTTTAAAGATGGGGTTCATTCAGCTGTAAACTTCTTATATTAACACTGTGAGTTCCCTGGTTATCCTGGGCTTCACTGAAGGTGTTCGGATTTTTAATGCTATCACATGCATGGATCAGTATAACACTTGTTTTGACCTTACATACCGAATGGTTAATGACAGTAATAATCTTTTCTTGAGTTGAAATAGTGCTTCTTGGTGCAGATGTGGGAGGCTGTCCATGACACACAGCACTCTCTCCCTTTGATAATACATGCAAGGGAGGGCAGTGTGAGTGTTATAGCCTTGTCACGGTCTAGCCTCTGGTGGTGTCTCTTGGCCACCTGATTTGCCTGGGAACTTGCTCCTTTCAAACCCTAAGTGCACACGCCACCATCAAAAGTGCCATGTCCCATCCCAATTGGATGCCTTGCCTCTTATCCAAAGTAGAAGCTGCCCGATGTGATGAGGTAAGAAACATGACTAATCCTTGTCCTGTATTATGTCTGTAATATACATAATTTTTTCAAGTTTCCTTTGGGGAATAAATCTTAAACTCAAAGAACTGAGAGCACATAGGAGTTTGAGGTGTAATAGAAGCTGCAGATGCTGGTAATTTCACATGGCTTTTTTACCTGGCATATTTGTGTGCCTAAATGCCAGCACCATTTTCATTGGGCTCAGTCTATGTAAGACAAATAAATGTTTGTCTCATTTTATTTTTACTTCAAAAATCAAGAACACAGTTCTTAAAATAAGAAAACAAAGCCCTTTCCTCTGTGTTATAGTCATTTCAGTCTGTGGTTTGCAGATCTAATATGTGTGGGGTAGACATGCTTAGAAATGCACCTGTATTAGATCATGCTTTGTGTTGTTTTGTGATGCAAGTGACAACCCAGGGCCTTGTACATGTCAGGCCGGTGTTCTTCCACTGAGCTGCACCCTCAGCACATAGTAGGCTTTGTCACCAGATGCTTAGTTATGGACTACCTACAGTGTGCTGGCAGTCTTTTGAAAATGGAGCCTGGCGTGAATAGTCCAGTAGTTATTTTTACACATTCATAGATAGTTGAACATTTGTTCATTCACAAAGTCAAGGTTGGTCCACAGATCCTTATTTTTCTACAGGATCTGAGTTAGTGCTAGAGAACACAACATTTTCATGAATAGAAAAAATAAACTATCCAACCTTGGCTAAAGCACAGGGACAAATAACCAAATGAATGGAAGCACAGGATCTATGAACCAAAGGCTGAGGGGCCCCCAACTGGATCATGCCCCCTGAATGGGTGAGACAGTCATTTGGCTTGATCTGTTTGGGAGGCAGCTGTGCGTTGGTGCCGGGTCCTGGGCTCGTTGCATGAGTTGGCTGTTTGAATCCTGGGACTTATGCAGGGATGCTTGGCTCGGTCTGGGAGGTGGGCACTGGACCTGCCTGGACTGAGTCTACCAGGTCAACCCCGGTCCTCGGGGGAGACCTTGATCTGGAAGAGGTGGGAATGGGGGGTGGGCTGGGGGAAGGGGGAGGGGGCGAGAGGGGGAGAACAGGGGAATCTGTGGCTATTATGTTGAACTGAATGGTGTTGTAAAATAAATTAAAAAAAAAAAAAGAAAAAGAAAAAATAAACTAACCAGGAATCATGAGTTATTAACTGGTGATTAGACACATTTTACCTGACCACATCTTGTTTAAATGAAAGAAGGAATGGAAGGAGGAGTGTGTTACACACACACACACACACACACACACACACACACACACACACACACACACAGAATGAGACCACTGCTAAAACATCAGCAAAAAATGTTTAGTTTCAAGTGCACAGGCATCCTCTTTCCAAGCACCCCCTCCTGAGCTGGTCCTCTCACAGCCTCTCCCCTCTGCATCCCTGCATCTCTATTCATAGTCTCACCTTGTGGACCTTAAAGAAATGTTTTCTCGGCTTGCTCATCTATTGCTCGGCAACGCTGTGTGGCAGATGGCAAATTTGCATTCAACAGTGCTCTGGAAAGCCCTGTATGCTTTGATATCAAGTCAGTGGTTTCCTATTATTAATGAGACAGCCTGGAGTGTCTGTTGACTGCAAGGTAGTTTTTAACCAGTTTTAATTATATTCCATATTTAGAAAGTTGGTTCTATTGTCTTAACCCATGCCATTGTAAAGGACTTCCGTTTAATGGCTGCTTACAATAAAAGTATACACATCCCTTGCTTCCCATATAAAGCTGTGTGTATATCTCCAAGAGCATTCCCTAGCCTAAGGGAGTCATGTTTGCTTTCTTCTCTGATTAAAATTCCGACTAGACTGTACTATAAATGTCCAGATAAATGTACCATCTAATCTAGAATAAAATTGGATTAAGAAGCATAGCAACAACGTATTCACCATCTTCCCACTGTTTCCGATAGCTTAAAATAATCTTGTTTCCTCTGTGCTAATCAGAGTGTTCCCACAATCCCCCATGTGATGTTGGTTTAGAAGTTTCACAGATATAGACAGAGCTGTGTCCCAGAGAAAACTAGGAAGTTCTGCTGTCTGGCCACAAACAGTATTGCCAGTCACTGACTGATTTTAGAATCATTGTTTGTAGCTGGCTACTGTAAGTAACTAGCTGTGAATTGGTGGCCCTGGGACTTCTGATACTTTTATCTGGACGACTCATTGTTTCTGCTCCCCCTTTACACACCTTGTATGCTGTGTTCACACCGTTTTCATTTCATGACAAACCTCGGTGATTCATTTCATCTGTCCCCTGCTTCTTTTAAACGTCCATACTTGGGTGGCCCCTGGGCTTGTCACATTGGCGGTCTGTATGATCTCTAGGAAGAGGATTGCAAGTGCCGTGTTGCTGAGAAACTTTCCATTCCGTTAAGACTGGAATATCCAGATAAAGTTCCCCCTCCCCCACTTCTGTCACAAGAGTTCAGGGAGAATCTAGTTAGTACCCTCTGAAAGGGAACCTACCTTCCTGCCATAGGCGGCAACTCTTCCTTAAAGTGCTGAGCATGCAACCTCATGAAGCCAGTGTTTACATCATCTATACACAACCTCGCTGGCACTTCTGTGGGTGGTGGGGAGGGGGGCAGTGGGGAGGGCAGCAGTGTGTGTGTGGGGGAGCAGAGGGAAGGGGATCAGGGGGTGGGAAGGAGAACATACTCTTGTCTACTGCCTGCCACTGGTTCCTTTGGTCCAAGCTGCTGGTATGGAAGCTCCTTGTAGATGGACCTTCAAGGCAGTATCATTATGCCTTTGCACTTGCAGACTAAGCCTGCTAGTCTGGCCGTTATTAGTTCTGTGGTCTCCTGAGCTGTGGTGTTGGACTTGTGCACACTTTTTGTGGCCCTTCCCTGTTAGCTTGTTCATGACGCCTGGGAGTTTCTTAAAAGTGAGTTTCAATAGGCCTTATACTTCCCATGCTGCCCCTAAGGACTGCCTTTAGTCTCTAGGCATCTACTCTATAGACTTTGTGTAGTTGGGCTATAGACCTGCACTATCTAAGGGCTCCCAAGAAAGGGCTAAGTAGTAATGATGGAAAAGGACATAAACACGTAGACACCACAAATACATCCAACTCAGGGCTGAATTACATCACAGAAACAATTGCGAAGAATAAAAAAATAACATTTGTTGTTTGTGGAAAGTGCTGGGCCTGTGCAGTTGATGACAAGGAGACTGACTGATGCCAGATAACTTTTGATTGTTAGGCTAGAGGATCAACATCAAAGTTAAAAGTTCATCAGCTCCATGTTTCTTCAGAAGACAGCTAGGAGACCGTTACGGAAATTAAAAGCTGAGCATGGTAAAAGTGAGTCGGATGAGATTAACGCTGCGTGTTACGGCCCCTCCTGTAGGTTCTGGGTCTATTTGCCTCACCACAAGATCAAAGTGAAGAGAGAGGCTGTGAGTGCTGACGCTGTTACTCCTTAGAAAGGAGAGCCCTTTATTCGGTGAAGATGGAACCGGTCTACTTTGGGAAAGGATGTTGTTAGAATGTATATAATGAAGGGCAAATTGTATGTCAGATATTAGAGCTTTGAAGGGCCAATTCACACATCACCAGGTGACAGCCTGTTCCTTTATTTCAAACAGCTTTTCAGATCATCATCATGATTATTGTGGCACAGAGTCTTGTGTGTCTCAGGTTGACCTTGGACTTGATGTATAGCAGAGGATGATGATGGACCTCTCACCCTCTTTCCTGCACCTCTGGAATGCCGGGGTTGTGTAATGCTGAGAATCAAGCCTGGGGTCCTTGCATGTGAGACAAGCGCTGCACCAGCTAGGTCCACCCCCAGCTCCAGGGTTATTTTATAGCAGAGTGCATGTATAGGGAGACAGATGATAGTTCATTGCCATGTCCTGGGTGACGTCACTTCTGAATATGCATGACTTAAATCCTAAGAGGGTTTCAGCTATGTTTCTGATGTTAAATATTTCTATTGAAATTTCCTTTTCATTATTTCATCACGGTGACACATAATTTAAACTTACCACTTTGCCATGTTAAAGTGCACGTTTGTGTTATGTGGCCATCATCCCATTTATTTTCAGCATTTTACCTTATCTTTTTCTCACCTGATATTCACCACACCAACTCGCTGTGCCTCTGTCCTGTGGCCCACAAACACTACTGTTCTACATTTGTCTCTATAAATTAGAGACATAGCCCCCCCTGCCATGTGCATGAATCATACAAGTTTGTTCTCTGAGCATGTTCAGCCCCAGAGTGTGTTGGGATGCCCTTCTTGTCTTCAGGTTAAGTGATATGCCTGTCTATGTGGCACATCTGGCCTCTCCATCCCTCTGCTTCTTTCTCTAGGCTGTTATGACTAATTTGATTATGAACATGCTTCACACAACACTTGTTCAAGTCCTTGCTTCAAATCTTTTTGGTATACTGATTCTGAAATTGAAGCTTCTGGATTGTGTGGTGGTTGTGTTTTCAAAATGACTAGTTATTTTTGGTGGCTTTTTGCTTTTAAACTGTTGGTTATAACTGTCCTATGGGAGAGATACAGAACCTCCTTGTAGTTTTAATACTTGGTCTGATGATTTCCCAACATTTTGAAAATTGAGAAACTCCTCTTGGGCTAAGAGAAAGTGCCAAGTGACTTGCTTCAGGATTACAGCATAATCCCTAGTGCATATTTTATGGTAAGAGAGCAACAAGTTAACAAACCCCAACATTTGAAAAGCACAGTGGCAATGGGCCAGCCATTCATTGCTACGGTGAGACACCCTGCGCTTACAAACCACTATCTATGTTCTGCTTTGTGACAGACTATGAAATTCATTAGATTAAATTCATGGTAATTTTAGCTTTGACAGTTTTTTTCATAATGACTTTGCAAGTATTTTATGTACTTTTGATTAAAATGTGATCACGATAACTTATCAGCACTGGAATATTTTATAAATTAGGAACTCTGTAAATATTTTATTAACATGAGTGTCACATTAGGAACCACAGTGAAGCAGAACTGACCTCCCGCCATCCTGACTTCTTTCGCTGTGGACCTAATCATGCACTTCGTATTCATCTTTTTTTTCAAGACAGGGTTTCTCTGTGTAGCTTTGGAACCTGCCCTGGATCTCACTCTGTAGACCAGGCTGGCCTCGAACTCACAGAGATCTGCCTGCCTCTGCCTCCCAAGTGCTTGGATTAAAGGTGTGCGCCACCACTGCACAATTTTATATGGATGTGAATTTGTTACTTAATTGCATATCTTCAAAATATTGAATAATTACAAAGAAAAATGTCACATATAAGTAAATGAAAATTTCTCTTGTGAAATTAAGAGTCATTCATTCCCATTTTAGGAAAAATGGGCCAATCTAATGGATTAAAAATGTTATAAACAAAGAGTATGATGTACATTTTGACTTTAATTTAAAATTAAATTTCAGAAAAAAGAAAACAGAACAATCACATATATCTCAGAGCTTAGGTTTCAGGCTTCATGTTCTTCCTTCCCAGTTATATAATTTGACTTGTGAGTAATAAAATATAGGAAGTAATTCCAGGAACTAAGTTATTCAAATATAAGTGTAAAGCATGAGTATTTGAGCTGAGAAGTTAAAGTACTTGAAAAATTTAGGAAAAGTGGGATAAAAGTATTTTGGAATCCACCAGCACCTGTGGCCAGCCGCAGGGTCTTCTAACCCTCAGCAGGGCATGCTGTTCTGCTTCACTTGGAGAGCATGCTGATGCTGACATCTACTGGGATGGACTCTGCCATTGTTGTTGATTGAACTAGCATAACCCAGTTCCTGCCATATGTCTTCATTGTTTTTCAGCAAACTAAAGCGTATCTGCTCAGTATTTGTGGATTTTTGTTTTCTTATAAAGGTTTATGGAGTTACTGTGGGTTGTAATCAATGTTCCCAGCCCATAAACGGAACGCAGAAATCAAACACCTCACAAAATTTTAAGTCCCTGTAAGACTACATGCAAATAATTAAGTTGCATATCATCTTTGTACTTGATGTTATATTGTTCCCTTGGAGGGCAGTCTAAAGTTTGTGTCACCTAGTATGGGATGGGATAGTATAATTTGCTGTGGGATGTTCTGTATGTCAAATGTGTTGCTCAGATTGGTCAATAAATAAAACACTGATTGGCCAGTAGCCAGGCAGGAAGTATAGGAGGGACTAACAGAGAGGAGAATTGAGAGAACAGGAAGGCAGAGGGAGACACTGCCAGCCACCGCCATGACAAGCAGCATGTGAAGATGCTGGTAAGCCACGAGCCACGTGGCAAGGTATAGATTTATAGAAATGGGTTAATTTAAGATGTAAGAACTAGATAGCTAGAAGCTGAGCCATTAGGCCAAACAGTTTAAGCAATATAAGAGTCTGTTTATTTTATAAGTGGGCGGTCGGACTTCTGGGGCTTGGCGAGACCCGGAGAGAAAACTCTTCAGCTACAATAATTAAAAAGATAGACTGAATTGTTTTAAAAAAAATTACAATATATTACTGTAATTCTGGAGCCTTGAGGCCTGAAATGGGGACACTAGCTTGGTTGAGTTCTGATGAGGGCCTCTTCCTGTGTCACAAGTCACTCAGCTGAGTACTCAGGGGAACTTTCCTCAGTGTGTGTGAGAGATGAGAGGACAGGGGAAGGGGACAGAGAGGGAGGGGAGGGATCAAGCTTGTGGTTGTGCTTTTCTGATCTCATCTAAACCTAATTGTCTCCTCAATATCTCACCTTCCTAAACCATCTCATTAGGATTTAGGGATTCAGCATGTAGATTTGGAGTGGACACATTCAGTCTATGACAGTTATGGAGAAATGTGGACTTCTGGAATACAGACAAGAAAGCATCACTTAGACATATTTTAATCTATCATTAAAGGTTACCTTTTTGAAAGTGTATTTTACAACATCTCAGAAATTTCTTAACTTTTGGCCAAAGTTATAGCCATGTCCACACTTGCAGGGAAAGACAAAGGATCATCTCTGGCTTTGAACAGTAAAGTCAGAGTTTGTTAAAGAAAATTGTTTTCATTCTTTATGGGATCACATGGTTGTCCTTGAAGGGAGTCAGCTCGGGTAGGTAGTTGTTTCAGGCTCTATAAATAGGTCAGAATAAAGCCATTTCTTTCCTGATATGATAGAAGGCCTCTGTAACTCTTTAAGGTTTGGCTTTAGCTGGTATTGCATAGTTCTTCTGTATGTCCTAGAAGTTTCAATAAAAATAAAAAGACCCTGGATATTCCTTATACTATGTAGTAATTATAAAATTTGAAGAATAAATTTAATGTTTTATTTTCTTTAGAATACAGGTTTTTTTCCTTTGCTGGTTTAACTCTAGGAGTCCCTTTCATGCAAAAAGCTAAACTCAGGTAATACAATGATGGAGAAAATATCTGATCAATGTTTCTAATCCTGGGAGGTAATTTTAGTACTAGGAATAGAATAAATATTCCCCTCCTCCAATCCAGGACAAGTGGAAAGTTAGAATTAACTGTATAGAGTGCGTTGCCAAGACCATGTAACAGCACAGAATCCAGGACGATAATTTAGAGCTAATGGTGTTTCTGTTTTATGTCATTGGAAAATGCTGATGCCATTTATAAAATGTACACCCCACCTACTGGGGAGGACATGATGCAGGAAATTGTTCTGTTTTACTCTTCTGGGAAATGATCACCAAATGAAGTTGACACACTCCCCTTAGTGTTTTGAATTGTCCTTTGGCAAGTATTGTTGCTTTATGGTAGAGCAGTTGATGTGGCTCTGTGGATGATTGAAATTTCTTCTTTTTTAATCTGTAGTTATCCTTTTGATTATGTCTGAGGTTCTGCAGTGTATTAGATGTAGATTAATGCTCATCTGTCTGAGAACGACTTCTGTCTCTCCTCATTGCAAAAACAAACAGACAAATTCTCTCCAAATAGGGTTTCTGTTTTTTCCATTCTTCATAGTCTTTCACAAATGTCTTAGAGCCACTAATTCTGCTGGCCATGTCACCAAGACAGCCTTTCAAAGCTTTTCTTTTAGCATGTGGTGCTCATTTTAAATCCAATCCAACTCATTTTAAGTTTTGCTTTGGTTATATCTAAAGTGTTCAGCCTACCTATTGAATTCTTTTTTTCCATGACATCAGTATTTATTTTGGGCATGAAAATATATTTAAACCTTTTGTTTTCTATCTATGCTTCTTATCTCTTGGATCCTATTGCTTAACTTTGATATGCTGTTATGTTCAGTTTTGGGTTTGTACTCTTGGTGAGCTCATGTCTTTCATGGGAGTCAAGAGAATTCTTTACTGAGGAAGTGTGCTCTTCGATTTCAAAGGCCTCCAGAGCATTGTAGACAGGTTCATCCAGTTTCTCTGATGCACCTTATCTCCTCCACTCCCAACTTGACTCTCATCTTCTTCTTTCCCTTCTCCAGTGAAGAACACCATCAGGGGACTAGTTCTGTGATCAGAAAGTAGCCCAGCCTAAACAGAAGATCTTTAGATTCTGGAGATATAAGATTGAGGTGTTGGCAGAGCTGGATTAAAAAATATTTCTTATATTTTTTGAGTTTATAATATAATAAAATCAATTTCCCCTCCCCTTTTTCTTTCCTCCCTCCAAACCCTTCCATATAACCCTCTTTTTTCTCTTTCAAACTATTGACCTCTTTTTAAACTAGTTGTTTTTAGATGTACACACACACACACACACACACACACACACACACACACACGCACACTTTATGGACATGAGCCATTTTGAGTCAGGGACTATGATGATAGTTTCATCTTTACCTAGTTACATAGCCCCATCTCTAAGCACACTCACTCATATTCAGAACTTGAATGGATGATTTTTCTAAGATTTACTTTGTATTTTATTTGGGTAAGTATGTATGTGTATGAGTTAAGGCACTTGTGGGATGTCATGTTGGTGGCAGGAACTGAACTCAGTCTCTGCAAGGGAGCAGTGTGTTCTCTTAACCACTGTGCTTTTTCCAGACCCTAATGTGTGAAATTTAAGAGTATGGATTTCCCATGACTGCTGTGGATATTGCTCTATATAAATAAAACACTGATGGCCAGTGACCAGACAGGAAGTATAGGCAGGACAAGGAGAGAGGAGAATTGGGGAAACAGGAAGAAGGAGGGAGAGACACTGCAGCCACCACCAGGACAAGCAGCATGTAAAGACGCCAGTAAGCCACCAGCCACGTGGCAAGGTATAGATTTATAAAAATGGGTTAATTTAAGATAAAAGAACAGTTAGCAAGAAGCCTGCCACGGCCATACAGTTTATAAGTAATATAAGCGTCTGAGTGATTATTTTATATGTGGATTGTGGGACTGTGGGGCTTGGTGGAACCTGGAGAGAAGCCCTCCAACAACACATGACACATCAAGCAATTCATTCAGGTCACAGATTTGCACTTGACCTTTATTATTGCCTACTTATTATGTCAAGGAATCACCGTTGCTTTTACTTCCTATGTACCTCAAATCTGTTTGGTTCTGTCAGTCTTCATTATAGCATCATGACTTGGAGCCGTAATTTTCATTCCTCTGCCCTAGAAAACATCCCTGTGCTCACTGCCTTCCTTTCCCTCCAACACCAAATGTCTTCCATATGGAAAGGAAGTATGGCTTACACACAATTTTCATGAGTTATGTCCTTGACTCTCCCCATACTGTATAGTTTCTTCAAGTCCAAAGTCTTTCCCATCTATCGTTGATGGATAATTTTTTGAACCAGGCCTCACTGCATAACCCAGAAAGGCAATGAACTTGCTATAAAGTCAAATTTCTCCTGCTTCAGCCTCCCGAGTGCTGGGATTACAGGTGTGTGCCACCATGCCCAGCTTGTTTATGAAGCATCGCAATGCATGGCACCTGCCTTTTATCACCGATCTCATTCATATATCTTGTGCTTTTTACTGAGCCATTTAAACGGTACCGTAGGGACATGTCCTCTCCAGCCTTTTCCCACTGCACACCATTACTCATACTTGGAACAGTCACCTCCCTGCTCATTTTGGTCATTCTTTATCCTTTAGGGTTGAATTCCATTATCATTTAAGCAAGGTAATTGCCCCTTAAAGTGTCCCACCTCCATACCATATTAGATACTGCAGTGCATTTGCCTGCTTAACAGCCACATCACCTTTCATTCTCTAGTGGTACATTCTTCACAGTTGTCTTCAGTAGTCACTAGCCCTAAAATACAGACAGCTGACAAGCTCTGCATGTGAAAAACTCCATATGTAAAACATTCCAGAGTTTTGTTTTTAACCTTCCAAGAAATGTTGACTGAGTAGATACTATATACCCAGAACCATGCACCGAGGAGACAAACTCAACTGAACTCCTGCCCTCCCCTGAGTTAAATGAAGAGGATTGCAAGAGAATCACCAGGAAGGTAAGTCAGGAAGTCATGCTTGGGGATTAGAGGCAAATCATCAAGTGCAATGTATAAACAACCTTGACATGTGGAGGTCAGAGGCCAACATCTGCTGTCAGTTCTCACAGCCCACCTTATTTGAAACAGGGTCTCTCTCTCTTTGTCTCTTTCTGTGTCTCTGTCTTTCTGTGTCTGTCTCTGTTTCTCTCTCTTTCTCTCTCTCTCTCTCTCTCTCTCTCTCTCTCTCTCTCTCTCTCTCTCTCTCTCACACACACACACACACACACACACGCACTAGGTTAGCTGGCCAATGAGCTTCTGAAGATTCTTTTACCTCTATCGTCTCTCCTCCGGGGTGCTGGGATCATAGACACTATGTACTACACACCCATTTTGTACATGGGTTTCTCTGGATTCAAACTTAGGTCTCTGTGCTGTTTGGTAAGTGCTTTTACCCACAGAACAGTCTTCCTAGCCCCCGGCCCTACATTTTAAAAGTTCAATCCATTTGTTTGTTTGAGACAAGGTCTCATTTGAAGCCCAGGTTAGCTCGGGATTCACCGTGTAGCTCAGGCCAGCCTGAATGCCAGGGCACTTTTGTCTCAGCCTTTCCAGTGCTGGGATTACAGGCACGAGCTGCTGTGCCTGACTCCAGAAGCTCAGTCTTACTATTCCCTTTCCTTTTTTTCTTAGTTCTTTGAGAGTTTTGTTCAGTGTTTTAATATACTCACACCACTCCTACCCCCAATATTCCTAGATCTCTCCCTTTCTCTACACACCTAATCTCTGAGCAAATGCTAACGACTGCGGTCCTGTTTTAATTTGCAGAGTCCCGTCTTTTATGCTGGAAAGGGGGCAGGGTTCAGTGAGGAACATTCATTGTTTTCAAACCTGGAGACAAAGTACAATTCTTTCAGCATAAAAGCTCTTTCATAGTTTGGAGCTCTAGGGAGGAGTAAGAGACAGGTACCTCAGAGGGGGTCAAGTGGGAAAAATGGAGAAAATTTGAGTTGGGGAGCCGGAAGGAAAGGTGGTGTTGGGGAGAGGGGTGGAGATAAATAACACTAAGGGTACATGGAAAAGCCACAGGGAAGCCAATTGCTGTATAACCTTACTTAATGTATAATATATAAAACTGTATATGTGTGTACACACATGCCCACACATACGTAAACATGTGTGTGTGTGTGTGTGTGTGTGTGTGTGTGTGTGTGTGTGTGTATGTGTGGTTATGCCACATGTGGTAATGGTGTTTCTTCCCAAGATCCATGAACCATCTAGCAAAAATCACCACTGTCGGTTATGGGATTCCTCCACTAGATGTCATAGGTTTTGGCGGGAGGGGGATGCAGGAGGAAGTGCAAGGGGGAGGGAGGTCATGAGTGATTATATATATGTTTATATGCATATATACACCAGTCACACATGAAGTTCTCAAAAATGAAATAAATTAAATTCAAAGGCTAGTTCACATTTTTACAAAGTTGTTCTGATCATTTATCATCAAAAGGGTAATTCAAGGCTGTGGTCCTGATCTAGTGGAAAATAGGGAGACTTCAGAACATCACATCAAAGCAGCCGGGGCCCTCTTTTGAAGACGCAATGATGGATCTGTGCAGAGTGCTGCTGTGAAGGCAGTGAGAAGTGGAAGAGTCGGGCTGTGATTGCTGATGTGTTACCCTGGGCTGCCATCAAATCGGGGAGCAGGGATTAGGTTGCACCTCATGAACACTTCCCCATATGGACACAATTTGGCAAGCAGTGCATGAAAGTTTCCAGCTATCACCAAGGCATTGTATCCAGGAAGAAATGGCTGTAAGCTCCTCCATGAATGCCATCCGCCCCCCAAACATGGAAACTACTTCAGATCTCATGATCCACAACCTCCTCCTCCAACTCCATCCTCACTCAAACAGAGGACTCAGAAAGTAGTCCTCATTCCAGAATGTCCATGCTTCTGTAACTGAACTGTGGTTTAATTTCTGAAAAGGGTTCCTGGTTGTTTTTTTAAATTTTTTTATTATAATTTGTAATCTAATGGTTGCTCACAAAGCACAAATATGAGGTTTTCAGAATATAGGAAAGCATGGAATTTTGGGTGCTAAGATGAGTATACCTAATGAAGTATTTTCAGGTTTTGGAAATTCAGATGATCTGAGAGTCAAACTGGTGAAATCCAAATAGGTGTGATTATCTCTAAGAGCCCAAGAGAAAGCGAGGTAAACATCACAGAGGTGAACCAGATAGAAGGGTTTGCAGAGCAAAGGTGGATGAGAGTGCACTGGGAGGAAGCTCGCCTGCGGTGCCATGCTCTGTGGAGGACAGCAGACAGACACTGATGGGACAGACGTGGGACACTACTGTCCTCGGGTCTTAACTCTCCCCAAGCTGAGTGGTGGGTTTGCTGTGTAACTCAGTTCTTAAAATTGATGTTTCTACAGGTTTAAATCTTCTGTTTTACCTTATTTTGCTCTTCTGAGACCACATACAATTAAGTTTCTGAGGCTGGACTGGCCCTGGCTCTGGGCCAAGGCTGTCCTTGAACTCATCACAGTCCTTGGGGCTCAGCTTCCCGAGTGATAGTATTGAAGGCACACAACCTCATGACCAGTCTTTGTGGTTTTAGATTCAGTTAGATTAGGCAATAGCCTCCAAAGATACACATGATCAAAATGGAGAAAAATAATTGAAATTGTTATCTCTCCTGAGAGTCACTAAATTTGTTCGTTCTCTTTCTCTCTCTTTCTCTCTCTCTCTCTCTCTCTCTCTTTCTCTCTCTCTCTCTCTCTCTCTCTCTCTCTCTCTCTCTCTCTCTCTCTCTCTCTCTCTCTCTCTCTCTCACACACACACACACACACACACACACTAATTCCAGGTACCACAACTGCTCATTAAATCACACACAGTATATAAAGTATTCTGGTCATATCCATCCTGCCTTAGAAGATCATGGAGGAAGGAATCTTACTAATATATTAAGGAATCAGAATATTCTCCACACTCAAACTAGATAAATACATAATATTACAAATCATTATTCCTCATATTAAACATAGATACAAAAATCCTTGACAAAAATGAGAAAGCCAAGTACAACACATACAGAGATACACAACATACACAAATGTATATAATAGACATTTATATCCTGTAATTATCTTCATTTTAATCTAGTTTCTAATTTTATTTAAAAAAGCTATAAAAGGTTGCTTATGTATTGAACTGCATCCAAGCATTATGGCTCAGTGTGGCTTAACATAATAATGTTTGATTTAACTTTTTAATCAATTTAGCTTATGGCATTAACAGAAATAAATGATGATGTGTGTATGACCCCAAGAAATAGAGAAAGATCATTTAAGAAATTCAGCTATGACTCATGGTACAAACTGTCAGAAAACTAGAAAGATTAAGAAACTCAATTGATTAAAAGCATCTAGAAAAATCCACAAGTCACATCCTTCTTTATGATGACATACTGAACATGTTACCTGCTAAGATCATGAAAGCAAGATGAAAATATTCAATGCATGCTTATTTGCCACCGTACTAGCCAATGCTGTGAAAACATGGGGGGGGGGGGATGCAGACAGACAAAAAAAGACGGTGTAATTATTTACCAAGTCTTAGGGAATCTACTAAGAAATGGCCACTGAAACAAATGGGTGGGTTGTCAGGACGAAGGACATCAACTTGATTGTATTTCGATACATTTGCAATAAGGAATTCAAGTTGAAACTATCACACCAATTTGGATTCTACTAGGAGATCAGGATCTGCCTACATCTGCCTCCCATCTTGTCATCACTGGGATTATAGATGCATGTCATTGCATTCACCTTTGGAATGTGGGTTCTGGGATCTGAAACCAGGCCTCAAGCTGTGAGGTCAGTGCATTTCTGACTGATTCATCTCCTCCTCCCTGTACTCTTCTTAGTGGAACACCTAAGCATTGCCGAACTCAAACCCCAGAACAAGTTATAAAGTATAGTTTTGCTATTGTTCAGTTCAAAACACTTTAAAACTTACTTTTAAAAGACTGATTATTTGGGACTGGAGAGATGGATTAGTGGTTATGAGCACTGTATACTCTTCCAGAGAACTTGGTTTTGATCCCCAGCATCTCAGGGTGACTCACAGTCATCTGCAGGGGACCTTATGACTTCTGGCATCTGCATGCTCCGTGGTACACATGTATACATTTGACTATTTCAGATGTCTGTTTCGTGTTTACTACTTTCCAATTTCTATTGCCAATGGAGAACATATTTGTCTGATTTTACACCTTGGAAATGACTTATAAAGTAATGTTAAAACTATAAATCTGAATTTATTTTTTTCTTTAATTCTTCTTATATATAATTTATGTGCATACACATGCACACATGTATGTATATACAATGCTTAAAAGCCTGAGTTTTAAAAGTATGTTCCCAAGGTACCATGTTTAGAATTTTGTCTTCCTAATTTGTTAACCTTTTAAAGTAACTAACATTATGTTGTATAACTACTTGTGTTTCAATGAACAATCTCAAAACAAAATTTGTTTCCCACAGTGCACATTTCTCCCTCACATTTCATAGCAGAAGATATGCATGCATCGTATACTTGATAATGTGGTGGTATTGTGTTCCCCAAAATATTGTGCACCCTAATAAACTTATCTGGGGTCAGAGAACAGAACAGCCACTAGATACAGAGGCTAGAAAATGGTGGCACTCGCGCTTTTAATCCTAGCATTCCAGAGGCAGAGATCTGTCTGGATCTCTGTGAGTTCAAGGCCACATTGGAAACAGCCAGGCATGGTGACTCACGCCTTTAATCCCAGAAAGTGAACCTTTAATCCTAGGAAGTGATGGCAGAAAGCAGAAAGGTATATAAGGCATGAAAACCAGGAACTAGGCTGGTTAAGCATTCAGGCTTTTGAGAAGCAGTTCAGCTGAGATTCATTTGGATAAGGACCCAGAGGCTTCCAGTCTGAGGAAACAGGGTCAGCCAAGGAACTGGAGAGGTGAGGTAGCTGTGGCTTGTTCTGCTTCTCTGATCTTCCAGCATTCACCCCAATAAATGGCCTCAGGTTTGAGTTTATTAATAAGTACCTTTAAGAATCATGCTACAAGGTAATACCTTATAGATGGAAATTGGTGCTTATGGGCATTTACGAATGGTAAGGGCAAAGAAAGAGATCGTCTTTTTCTTTGTGTGTGAATTTATTGACAGTTGCCTGTTCGACCAGTCACCAAGATCTTCTCCCTCTCTTCTCTCCTTCCTATGGCAAACCTGAAAGACTTCTCAAGGCTAAGCAGTTGTCACTTCCTCAGGACAGCTTTCTTATCTCATGTTGGCTTTATTATTAATGTTTTTAAGTAGTCAGTGGCTCTTCTATTCTTAAAGAAGCTATTTATAGTTGTTGAGTGTTAGGGACCCCTGGAACACAGTTGTACAGCTTTTGGCCTCTGTAACAGGTGTCTTTAACTGTTATCAGCTCGAGAGAAAGCTGGTTACCCTCCACCCTTCTGTAGAGCAGGTTATTATCATAGTCTGTCTTGTGGGTCACGGCGAGAATTAAAGTTATGACCACACCTGACTGCTTGGCATGATGTGCCCACCTCTCTTCCTGTCCCCCCTTTCTGATTCCGTTCCCCTTTTCCTCATGCTGTTGCTATCTGCCCTAGTAGAACATGAGCTCACTCTTGCCCCACACCTTTGTTTTCCGCTCCTGGACTACTGAAGTGATCCATACGAGGAAGGAAGCCTTGACTACAGTGATTCTCAACCTTCCTAATGCTGCGGCCTTTTAATACAGTTCCTCATGTCGTGGTGACCCCCAACCATAAAATTATTTCCATGCTACTTCATAATGGTAATTTTGCTACTGGTATGCAGAATATCTGATATGTGGCCCAAAGGGGGGAGGACCCACAAGTTGATAACCACTGCTTTACTAGCTGCTTAGACACAAGTCAAGTTCGATATTAAATTTGAAAATGGGGTGATGCAGCACCCATACAGTGTCATGTGTGTGCATATTTTGGACAGTGTGAAAACTGAACTACGTTTTTGAAAATGGCTAATGAATTTGAGCAAGTATAATCGCCTGTCTGTCATTTCATGATTCAGAACTGATAAAAAAGGATTTAGTAACTCACATAACAAATTCCAGTCCAGCATGAACTCTGTGAGGGGGTACTAATCCTCATGTTTGGGAATACCTAGCTCAATAAAAAAGAAGCTATATCATTATTATTTTTTAAATATTGGACATTTGATAGTGAAATCCCTCTAAATCCTAGCAGATCCTGATGACATATGAATAAAATTTATTACACTATGAGTTCATTGTTATTCCCTAGAATTAGCAGGGTAATCTTTCATATAGTAATTTTTTCCAAAACTCCTAGTGACCTATTTCCTTACCTGTTCTCTGGTATATTAAAAGTGGAATTAATTGGCTAGCTGGAGGTTGACATTTTCTTTAGGTTGTCTTAAGATCACAAGTGGTGTTGAGCTTCATTTTTGGAAAACACTGTATATTGCCTGTGTCCATTCTCTCCCTAAATTATGTTTAATTTTACTTAGGACACCTACAGGTCATTACACTGAGATTGGGACCTTTGGATTCCAGAATTCCCCTTGCTAATCATTGTGTTCAGCTTCCTAGCACATGAAAGTAGTCCATTCAAACAAGCTGATTCTCTTGGGTTTATGTCACACTGATAGAACTCAGTGTTAACAATGAGACTGTTTTTATTTTTCCAAAGAAAGTCCTTGGCAACCTTTGACACATGAGAGAAAATGTTACCTTGAGAGAGATCTTTTCATAATTTTTTCTTTCATGAAGATTTCCTTGTGAAGTTTCAGTTGCGTCTTGTATTTTATTTTATTGCTCTCAAATCGGCTTGTCCTTTAACAAATGTTTTTTGTTCAAAATATAAAGTTGAGATGGAATTTTAAAGACAAGGACTAGAACACTGTGAAAGAGTCACCCTGAAACCTCAGTGCCTACATCATGGTGTACAATTTGAGGACAGGTAGGCCAGGAGGAGAACTGTGACACAGGATATGTCTTTAGGATACAATGACTCCCAGATGTTCCCCAGAAGCACCTTCACCTGGTGTTCTACTTCAGTCCAAGGCTAACATGAGATGGTCAAGTGGGAGCTTTTCTCTCTCGGTTGGTTAGCAGCAGCATCTGACTTTCTAAAATGGATTGTCCAGCTCAAGCTTCCCCAGGGCACAGTCCTCAAGCGTCCAAACCTCAGGCAGCACCACTTGCCCATCATGGGCTGAGTCATGATTCAGGCAGTTCCATGTGCTGCAGACCACGAGAGCCGAGGCAAGACCCATACAGAAGTTAGTGGCAAGCTGCCGCGTGCCCAGTCCATTGGGTGCTTCAGTGTCATTGCAGAAAAGTGGGTAAGAGCCAGACAGTGGTTCATCTGTGTATTTTAATGCTACTCCTTGGATGACTTTAAGCTTTAAGGTCATTCCTCCTGTGGAACATCTCGAGGAATGCGTGCTGTGTAGCAGCCCACATGATCCCGGGGAAGAGTCTGTCCCACGGTGTTACCATTGAAGATGTTCTCCTTCATGTTCTTGCCAGGTCTGTTTCTCTCCCCCTTGTTAGACCATCTGGCACCACCTTCCCAGACTTAGCATTTACGAATCATTGGCAACATTCTCACTCAATTGCTGTGACTCACCAGGAACGTTTGCCAGAGTCTCGGCATTTAAAATATATTTTCCTATTTCACCTTCCCTTATTTTAACAAGGACAATTGCTACACATGCCTTTTTTTAAACTGTAATTTTGAAAATGGATGCCAAGTTAGTGGTTCCCATATTTCAATCATTTACACATGTGGCCTCTTGTCCTAAAAGCTCACATACTAAGATACATTTTATTGCTGTGTTTAATCAGAATTGATGTGAAATGTAGGCAGTATAGACTTCTGGATATAGCATTAGAGGGAATAAAATATTCTTGCAGTTCTGGGGAAAGGTTGTGTCTATGTCCTTTAGATGCCTTATATTTACTTATTAGAGCCTGGATGAGATACGTTCTTCCCACTTACTTGTAACTGTTGCTCTGAGAGGTTTGCCTACACTTTGCAGTTCCTCATTTTAAAATTTTGTTTTGTTGTGTAAGCACAGTTAACATGACATCTATCACCTTACTCTGTGTAGTGTCAGATGCGTGAGTGCTGATTGTGGGTACAATGCTGTCCAGCAGGTCTTTCACCTTGACTACTTGGAACTTTGTGCTGTAGGTTTGTTATCCCCCATTTCACGTGTCCTACCCACTGGCAACCGCCATTCCACTTTTTGATGCTATGAATTTGACTCTTAAATACTCATGTAAGTGGAATCCATTTATCTTTTTGTGTCTATCTTACTTTACTTAACATAATGTCCTCAAAGTTGATTTGTATTGTAGTGCATTGTAGAATTTCCTTGCTTTTTAAGGTTGGATAACATTCTGTTATATGCATTATATTTTCTTTATTTTTCTGCTGATGGATATTTAAGCTCTGGATATACTGAGTATTTTGAATAGTGCTTTGTTATATTGCGTGCCGGTATATCTTTAGGATCCTGTTTTCAATTTTGGGCTAAATACCCAGAATCAGAACCGTGGAAATTCTGCTGTTAATTTATTGAGGGATTTCTGTACTGTTTTCATGGTGGCTGCACCGTCTTGCACTCCCATGAATTGTACGCATGGATTCAGTTTTCTGCATCCTCACTGACACCACCTGCCCCTATTCACTCATTTATCTATTTATTTTGATAATAGCTGTGGGTGAAAGATACAGGTTTATCCCCGTGTGTTTGACATGCATGTATTTGATGATCAGTGATATTGAATCCCCTTCCCACAGCTGCTCAGCTGTTTGTATACCTTCTTCGAGGAAACGGCAACTCACTTCTTCAGCCTAGCTTTAAACATTTGTTATCGCTATTATGCATCACTTTTGGCAAGAATTGCAGGTGGATTGTGTGTTTTAGGAATTTGTCTGTTCTTTTTAGGTTCATTGGTGTGTAAATGTTCACAGTAATTGCCTATGATCCTTGTGATAATCCCAGCTGTAATGTTTACTCTTTCATTTCATTTTCTTATTTTCATTTATTGAATTTTTCTATGTCTTATAATTTAGTTCTAAGCTTCTAAGGTGTCTTGTACATTGACACCTTTACACCTGGCTAAGTTTTATGCACCTTGAATAAATAGATAAATAAAATACATACACAAACCAAACACTTACTACTAAATAAACCACAAAGAAATATTTAACAGGATTCCTTGGCACATATACAACTTTACCACTAATTAAATATGAAAGAAAAATTTCACATTAATGAAATGGACATGCATATTCATTTTTCATAGAGAGTTAAATCCTGGCTGAATATTTTATAAATGTAGGATGAAGAGCACCTTCAGCATGCCTCATGAGTCGATCAATGTTTAGATTTTATAATCATCAGTGCTCAGGGATTTGCATAAATCAATAGTACAAATAGGCAGAAATATGTTTTAGATAATTTCATAAATCATTAGTAATTCTGTCCTAATTCTAACCCCAAATTCATTGAACATTTTTTTTTTAAATAAAGCTCAAGGCAGGAATGCAAATAGCAGTTTTTGAAGTTAAACAGTCTAGTGAGTAGCAGTCCAAAAACATACTTCAAATGCTGAAGAATGATGTTAGAAAAAATTCCTATGAATTTTTTTAGGTTAGAACACAAAGTAATGGGTTTTGTGATGACGTCTTCATACTCACATGCTTCATGGTGCCTTGTTTTCATTTGCTCCATGCCATTGTTTCCTCCCTGCATGGACCCCCTCCTCCTTGTGAGGCCCTCCTTCCTCTCCTTGGTCCCCTCTGCTTCCTGTCGCTTGCATCCCATAGTGCTCTGTCTCCCCTCCCACTGAATCTCCTGCTCTCCTCTCCTGGTTCCTTTAATGCTTTTGTGGCCTAGAGAACACACATACAGACACAGACATTTATTACACACACACACACACACACAGACACACACAGACACACACAGACACACACAGACACACAGACACTCCTTCAAATTTGAGAGAAAGTATGCAGTTTTTCTGAGTCTAATTTATTTCTTAACCTAATAAGTCCTAGTTGTAACCATTTTTCCATACCTGCCTTGGTTTCATTTTTCTTTATGGCTGCACACCATTCCATTGTGTGCATGTGCTGAGTCTTCATTTCCAGCCCTCTGTAGCCAGCCATCTTGGCCTTCTGCAGCTCCTAGCTGTTGTAAATCGTCTAGGCATAAACATGATATACAGAGTATTGTAAGTATATTTAAGTACTTCTGGGGATGTTGACTTAGAGTATTTTGAGTATCTGCACAGGAATGGTAGAGATGGGCCATACAAAGCTCTAGCTTCAATATTTTGAGGAGCTTCTACGCTGATTGTCATTTCAGTCAAGTTTTATGTCCTACCAGTAGTAGGTAGCAAGTGCTGTGGGAACTCTGACAGAAAGTTTTTCTCATGCTTGTACCTTGCTTCTTTTTAATTCTATTTTGACAATTTCACACGTGTAAAAAACACAATGAGCCGGGTGGCGGTGGTGGCGCACGCCTTTAATCCCAGCACTCGGGAGGCAGAGCCAGGTGGATCTCTGTGAGTTCGAGGCCAGCCTGGTCTACAGAGTGAGTTCCAGGACAGGCACAAAGCTACACAGAGAAACCCTGTTTTGAAAAACCAAACCAAACCAAACAAACAAACAACAAAACCAAAACAAACAAACAAACCCCACAATGAGTTTCAGCGATCTTCACTCTCATTAGCTTCTCTCCTCTCCTCTCCTTCTTCTACTGAAACCTTTCCTCTTAATGTTTCCCTTCTAATGTCAGGTCCCATGTGTATGTGTATGTGTATGTATGTGTATGTGTATGTGTATGTGTATGTGTATGTGTATGTGTATGTGTGCCTGTGTGTGTGTGTGTATGCCTGTGTGTGTGTATATGCCTGTGTGTGTGTGTGAATGCCTGTGTATATGAGCATACATATGTATGTGTGTATGTGTATATTTGTGTGTGTATATATGTGTATGTGTGTGTATATGTGTGTGTATATATATGTGTATGTGTGTGTATATTTGTGTATGTGTATATGCATATGTAGATGTGTGTGTATATATGTGTACATATGAATGCATATGTATGTGTGTGTGTGTGTGTGTATGTATGTATGTATATGTGTGTGTGTCCCACTGTGTTTAACGAGGATTTCTTGTGTGGGATTGGGTGGATGGTTATTTACTGGAGCATGGGTAACTTAGCAGTGGATATAGCACTGAAAGAAGTGATGCCCTTTCACCCAGTAACCTTGAACTCTCAGCTGTCCCTCAGGGAGGGGTGGGGTCTCATGTGCTCCTCCCCCATCTGTGATGAAATCTTTTTTTTTTTTTTTTTTTTGGTTTTTCGAGACAGGGTTTCTCTGTGTAGCTTTGTGCCTTTCCTGGAACTCACTTGGTAGCTCAGGCTGGCCTCGAACTCACAGAGATCCGCCTGCCTCTGCCTCCCGAGTGCTGGGATTAAAGGCGTGCGCCACCACCGCCCGGCTTGTGATGAAATCTTGATAGGTCCAATTTGTACAGGACTTGTGAAAATAACCATAGCTGCGGTGAGCTCATGAGTGAAACAGCCATGCCATGTTCAGGACACATCTCTGTGGCACACCTCTCATCTCCCTGCTTATGTTCTTTCCACTCTATCATCTGGTTTGTTCTCTGAGACCTGGCAAGGGTGATACAGAGTCTCATTGAGGTCCGAACAGTCACCATCACTCTTGCTCAGCAGTGTGAACAGTTTTGAGAGTCCCTATTATGTATTGTGTTCTGTAGTTAGAGGCTGGTCTGACGAAGCCTGAGTGCAGCACTAATGTATGAATATGACATGGACTTAGGAGCCAGATGACAACATGTCTTTTAGCAAAACAACAGTAGCAGTTCTGTGAGTTCTGTAGCCTCGGCTTTTGACCAGAATTACAGTATGGGCAGGAACTCTGTCCTGTGGAGAGGTCTTCGAATCCCATCATAAGGCAGTTGGTCACCACCACCATCATCAAAGACTATTGCACCCGTGGCCTAGCTTGTTGCCAGGTTGGTATTGTAGCTCAGAGGTCACCTTCAGTAAGGCTGTTGACAGCCTCACAGAGCAGCCCACACAGCGCCTTCTCTCCCTGGGAATGCTCACCAGCAGGGAGAGTTCCAGTCTGTTTCAGCTTCATTTCTCTGAGTCCTGCATCTACAGCACGTGGTCTTCCCCGATAAGCTTCCGTCATCACGTTCTAGCGGACAACCCAAAGCAGTGACAGTAGACTGTGTTGTTTTTAAGGCCTCTGTGGCCTCTGTGACCAGAAACTCATCCTACACCTGCCACTGGGATTATTGTTTACTAATCCATGGTTTCTGGGAGAAGCATTATCCACCCATGTAGAACTATTCCATTCAAACTCATGTTTTAATCACATTTTTAAAAAAGGTTTATAAACTATCAGGTCTCTGTATGGCTTTCCCACATGTCCTTACTCTTGGTTACTTAGTGTATTCATTGCCTTTCTATTGCTAAAGAAAAAATTATTTTCTAAAGCATCATGACCAAGACAGCTTTCAGATGGAGATTCATTTGGGGCTTACAGTTCCAGAGGAGTAATTGTCCCTGATGGCAAGGCAGAAGTAGCAGGCCACAGGGAGCTGGAACAGCAGCTGAGAACTCACCTCTTGAAGCACAAACAGGAAAAAGAGAGAGCCAATGCATATGACATATGGCTTTTGAAACTTCGAAGCCCGCCCCCAGTGACATACTTCCTCCAGCAGGTCCACACCTCTAAGCTTCCCCAAACAACCACAAACTTGGAATCAAATATTCAGATGGCGGAGACTACAGTGGCCATCTCGTTTAATCCAGCACACTTACCACCCCCCATTCCCTCTGTGCCCTACCTTCCTACCCCTCCCTCCTGTCTCCATCCCTCTTCACCTATGCCTCACACAGGTCTACTGTCCCCCCCCTCCCACAAGGCCTCTGTTTTCTCCCTCCCTCTGATGGTCACTCTCTGTCTCTCTGGCCTCTATGGACATTTCAAGTTAAGTGCACAACTCTAAGGATGCATAGGTAGGATCCCTAGATGAGGGAGAACATGCATCATTTGTCTTTCTGGACCCGCGGTTGCCTCACTCAGTTCAATATTTTCCAGTTCCATGATTTTCTTGCAGTTTTCACGATTTCATTTTTCTTAACAGAATAAGAAAATCCCATGGTGCTTATGTACTGGGCTTTCATTATCTGCTCACAGCTGATGGATATCTAAGCAAATCTGTTTCCTGTGTGTAAGGTGAGACACAGGGTCTCCTTTCTGTCGTCTACATGTGGAAATCCAGTTTCCCCAGTGCCGTTTGTTAAAGGGGCTTTAGCCACTGTAGACTTTTGACAGCTTAAAACTTGGTTGTGTTTTGATTTATTTCTGGGTGTTCTATTATTCTATTCTATTCTACTCTCTGTTCCATTCCATTCTGTTTTATTTTCCTATAACTCTGCTTTAGTGCTACTACCATGCAGTCCCCCCTGACTTGTTTTGTAATATTTGTAATTTTTTTTATAATGTATGTGTGTGTGTATGTATGTGTGTGTGTGTGTGTGTGTGTGTGTGTGTGTGTGTGTGTGTGCATGCTTACCCCAGCACACACATGGAGGTCAAAGGAAAACTTCCAGGAGTTGATTCTTTCCATCCACCATGTGGGTTCTGGGGATTGAACTTAGGATGCCAGGCTTGGCAGCAAGCGCCTTACCTGCCACCTCCTTGGCCTTTTGTAACACAGCTTGATGGGGTATCCCGACACCCCAGCACTGCTCTCTATGCTGACTATTTGGGGGCCTTTGGCGCATCCATATGAAGTTTGGATTTTTTCTCTAGTTCTGTAAAGAATTTCATTGGCATTTTGATGAGTTTTGTGCTGATTTGTAGATGGTTTTGAGTCATACAGCCATTTTCCCAGTTAGTGTGACTAAGGGTTTGTAAATCTTACTTTATCAGAGAGCCAACTCTGGCCAGTTCTAGGGGTTGTTTCCCAGCTCTCCATTTCCTTAACTCCTGCCCTGATCTGTCTCTTGCTTTAGGGTTTGGAGTCTTCTTGTTTCTCTAGGACCTTGAGGTGTGTCATTAGGATATTTGAGATATTTCTGATTTTTTGATGCCAACATTCACGACTATAAACTTTTCTCTCGGAACTGCCTCACCTGCACCCCAGTTTCTAGTAAGCTGTACCCTCATTTCCTCCTAATTTTGGAACTTTTCATTTTCTCCCCAATTTCTTCTGTGACTCATTATCATTCAAGAGTACACTGTTCAGTCTTCATGTATTTGTACACTTCCTGTAATTCTTCTTGCTATTGATCTGGCTATGATCTGATTAGGCACAAAAGATCATTTTGATTCTTCTGTATTTGGTAAGTGTGGTGGTTTGAATGAGAATGGCACCCATAGGCTCGTGTATTTGAATGTTTGGCCCAGTTGGTGGAACAATTTGGGACAGATTAGGAGGTGTAATCTTATTGGAGAAGGTGTGTCACTGGGGGTGGACTCTAAGGTGTCAAAAGCCCGCACCATTCCCAGTTAGCGCTCCCTCTGCCTAGGGATCTTGTCTCAGTGTGTGAGCTCTCAGCTGCTGCTCCAGTGCCACACCGGCCTGCCTGCTGCCATGCTCTCCCCATCGATGGTCATGGACCCTAAGCCTCTGTGACTATAAACTTACAAATTCAATGCTTTGTTTTATAAGTATCCTAGGTCAAGGTATTTTTTCACAACAACTGAGAAGTAACTAAGACAATAAGGTTTGATTTGTGGACTAGATTGTGATCTGTTTTAGAGAAAGGTCCATGGGCTGATGAGGAAAATGTATAGTTCTGTTGGGTGGAATATTCTGTTTATATTAGGCCTATGTTAACTCCACTAGGCCTATGGTGTGTTCAACTGAAATTTAATGTCTCTTTTCAGTTTGGATGACCTATGTGGAGATGAGAATGGGCCACTGAAATAATTCATTATTATCAACTCCTTTCTCACTATCAAAGAATCTTCTTTAAAACAACAACAACAATAACAGCAACAAACCAGAGCTTATGGAGGTGCCCATGTATCTGATGGGTCACTTTTTGAGTTTCAAATTTTATTTTGGCATTTGTCTATTTTAACATAAAACACCAGCGGGTGGATTCTTTGGGTACAACTTATTTATTGTCCCTTCGGCTTCCTGGTTGTAGACAACCATTTTCTTCCCCATATTTGGACAGGTTAGAGGTGTTGAGTTGTTTTTTGCTTAAGCTCTGGCCGTTGGTTTCTTTCTTTTCCTCGTGTTCTCTCACATTTCATACACTGGTCTATTTGATGCCATTCTGAGCTTAAGAATCTTATGCTTCCCGTGTTTTCCATTTCCTTTTGCTCCTTTGAATTAGTTTCAGCAGCTTCTCTAAGTGCATGGACATTTTCTTCTGCCTGATCTAGGATTTGTCTAACTCCTTCCAGTGGTTTTTAAAAGCTTAGTTATTTTTTTTTTCTCCAGTTGGATGTTTTGTTGTTGTTTAGAACAGTTAAGCCTCTTCTCTCAATCAGGAAAAATTCTCTGCCCATGCATTATTCTTTTGACTTTGCTAAACATCTTCATGAGAGCTATTTTGAATTCTCTTTCAGGGAATACTGCTATTTCCTTTGAATTCATCTCTAAGGGTTTAGCTTCCTCTTTGTTCAGAACAATTCTGCGGGACTCTTCATTTTTCTCAACTTGTATTGAAATTTGTATGTCAAGCAATATAGCAACTCCTCCCAGTTTTCACTGGTGGGCTGCAGAGAGTAAAGGGCCTCATCTATCAGTCTGGCCGACCCTCTAGGCTAGCCCTCTTCCCGTGGACTCTACCAGCTCCTTCTCTCCACTGAAAGAAGCAAGTTCTTGTCTGTCTGCTTGCATGCAGCACTCATCCATTCATTCTCTCACCAACAGTAGCTGAGGCTCCCTCAACCCCAGACCCCATCTTCTCAGTCGGTACGGAACACAGGTAAGATACGTCCTGTATTTCCTGTATTTCCAGCCTGCACCCCTCTCCATTCTCCCTCAGGTCATTGGGCTGTCCCAGTCTCTCCAGAGCTCCAAGATTATCAGGACAAAAGCTAGCTCTTTGGGAAGACTTCTAAAAAAAAAAAAAACGGGGCATTGGACATGTATACCACTTCTTTCTGTTCTTAGGAGAAGGTGGGAGGTACAGGGACTGTTTTTGACCACAGGACATTGTTTTGGGAGTAGAGATTCCATATAAACCCCATTGACTTTGGCGAGTTTGATTTCACATTCACACAGGGTAGAGGAGCCTTTCAGATGTTTCTCAAGTTTTCAAGAGAAAACTGTCAACTGTTGCTGCATTAGAGGTGGAAGGAAGATAGGAAGGTATTGGGGCTTTCTATTCAACATCTAAAAGATCCCACATACTTCTATTGGTTAAAAGTAGTTAAGACAAAAGTTAAGTAAAAGTGGACATTTGGAGTTAATAATGATGACTATTTTTATATATAAGAAGAAGTGCTGTATCAGCCAGGCAGTGGTGGCGCACACCTTTAATCTCAGCACTTGGGAGGCAGAGGCAGGTGGATCTCTGTGAGTTCAAGGCCAGCCTGGGCTATACAGTGAGTTCCAGGAAAGGCACCAAAACTACACAGAGGAACCCTGTCTCAAAAAACCAATATATATATAAATAAAAAGTGCTATATTATCTCACATTGTTCTTTGGAAAGAAGTATGAATAAAAAAGTATTATTTCCTGAACTGTGTGAATGAAGCTTATAAGCAAACAAGGAGGTATATTAGTCATATGAAACTCTAATATTCAAACATATTCAAACAAGAATTCAAGTATACAAACATTCACAAAGATATTTTCAAATTTAGAATAGTATGTAATGTTAACCTGGATCATAAATTCTCATGTATTGATAGTACAACCATGATTATATTATTTGCAGAAGTCCATTTGTTACATTATTTCAAAAGATAATATGTTTCCAATGTGCTATAAATTTGTAACTTATTTATTATAAATATATTGGTGAAAAATATTTATTTTCAGGCATATATGCTTAGTGTCAAAGTTTTGATTTCAGCAATATCTGTTCTTGAATATGGCACTGGGGCCTCTCTCCTCTACAGGTCAGAAGTGAGAATGATGGAGTGTATCAAGTGTGTCCAGTGCAGTGGCTAAAATAGTTACAATGGTATCTGCTTGTTTTCATGACTTTTTATTGCTGTATTGAGATGAGAACATATTTTGAGCCACCATAGCAGATCTGTTCTTTGTGAACAATTGTGAACCACCCAGCTCTCTTTCTAATGGACTATTCTGATGGAAAAAAGTTCCCTTAAGATGAATTTTGGTTCATGGTCTTTTCAATCTTGTGAACCTTCATATGCCATCATTAATTATCTATATTTTCCAACCTGGTTGAGTGAAATCATTAAGTTTCATCAGCAAGAAGATCAGTGTGTTACAAACCTTCGGTTGCATTTGCCCTAAGCTGAGATGCGATGGAGGCTGTGAGCGGACGCAATGCCTCAGCTTGCATGTAGCTGTCATCACTGCCTAGCATGTTTCACTGGCTCTATTAGCAGAAACAGCCTGCAGGGATCTCTACATCAAACACATTAAAAACCTAGATTGTCAACAAGCGCAGTGTAAGCTGGACCTCGTAGCCCATTTAGAAACTGATTGTCTCTAGTAATTGGGCTTTCTGGAGTTACTGTATCAGTGTCATATCAAAACTTGCCCTTTTCTCTTCAGCTGTGTGTCACGGGCACTCTCTGTGTCTCTCTCCATTCTGTCCTAACACGAGAATCTGACTTTCCACTGGCAACCTTGATTAGCAATGTGTAAAATCACTGTAAGGCAAGGGGTTGGATAATAGGATCATGCTTTATTTCATTATTAGCCGAGTTAATGAGAAATCTGAGGAAAGAAGGTATAGTCCATCGTTGTGACTAGGGTTGCATATGCATTTGGGCTCCCATATTGCTTACATAATTCGTGATGTAATTAAACACACACACACACTCACACACGCATGTGCGCACACACACGTGCACACTTGTGTCATCCTTATCAAGGGCTGCTCCGCTGATGACTTTACAGCTGAATGCACTGTTGGGGGTGGTGACCTCCCAGCTTTGAAGCTGTGACCTAGGATAGGGTCTCACCCTCTTCACCCTCCTCTCTTACCTCCAGGAGGTGACCAACAATGTCCTTCCACAGGCTTCCACAGCCCAAGAACAATGGAGCCAGTTGTCTGTGAGCCCTCTGAAATAGTGAATGGAAACAAGCCTTTCTTCCCTTGAAAATGTCAGTGTGCTCTAAGTCAGTTTAGGTGGACCTGGGTGCAATGTCCTTCCTCTGCGGCAATCTCAGGTAAACACTAGAGATTCTACAGGTCAGAAACTCCAGTTTACAAATGAGCTTTACAAACTATACCCCTGTGAAAGTGCACCTTGATGTATTTAATCAGAGGGTTGTCTCTTGGTTTTTAATGAGAAATCTAATAAAAAAATTGAGATTTCTTGTCATGTCAGTGCCAAAATAGTATTTTTTATGGAGATCATGAACAGACTAAATAAGTGAGTGTGTCAGTGTCCCCAACACATAAGACATTTCGCCTGACATTGAGCCATTTCAGTTTTCATGACAATGTGTCCTTTGTATCACAAATTCACGCTAATGTAAGTTTTGAGGGCAGTCTTTATTAAGTTATGTTGACTTCTAAATAATTTGAATAAATCTACAGATCCATTCTTTTCTGTTTTCTACTCATGGCCTTCTCTTCTTCCCTCCCTCCTTTACCATTCATTCCTTCTTTTCCCCTCGTTCCCTAACCTCCCCCTCTCCCTCCCCCTCCTCCCCTCTTTCCTCCCTCTCCTTCCCTCTCCTCCCCTCTTTCTTCCCCCTCCTTCCCCAACCTCCCCCTCTTCCTTCCCCCCTCCTTCCCTCTTCCTTCCCCTGTCCTTTCCTCTTCCTTCCGTGACGACACGTTAGTTGAACACGAATATCTCATCTAAAAATCCTCACAGCCTGTCTCAGTGTTCACTAACATCTCCTTCCCCACCTCCCACCTCCAACTCCCTCAACCTGCCTGAGGAGAGACTTGCCTTATTTTAAGGAAGAACATAAAGCATAGCGAGCATCCACACTCAGTGCAATAACCGAGAGAAAAGTATGTGGGGCTTTTGATTGCTTTTTCCTGAAGTGTCTCATGTATTTTAAATAAACTTGTTGAAATTCAGCTCTAAGCCTGTTCCCACTCGATGGCGAAGGCTCTGGCTGAGCATCATTTGTAGCCACAGCCCCACGATGAGCAGGTCACATCTGGCTTCTGTGATTTATCTGTGACCTTCATCTTACTCTTCCCTGCCCTCATCCCTTCCTTTCTGTCCATGACCTCCCTCCTGGTGTGAGAGATCCAGACAAAAGTCTGATCCTTCCAAGGACATTCCTTCCACTTATGACCTGAGAGCTCACCTTTCTTCTGAATCTGGTGGCATCTGGACTGTGCCACTGTCTGCCTTGTCCTGTGTTCTTCATAGAGTTTCAGTGACATCATCATCCTTGCCACAAACGTTCCTCTCCCAGGGTTCCTATCCTAGTGAATGCCCCACAGGGTAATGTAGCTGGAGAGTTTCTCTCTGGTTCCCTCCAGTCCCCAGAAGTCCCACAGTCCACTTATAAAATAAACACACAGACACTTACATTATTTAAACTGTTTGACCTAATGGCTCAGGCGTCTTGCTATCTAGTTCTTACACCTTAAATTAACCCATTTCTATAAATCTATACCTTGCCACATGGCTGGTGGCTTACTGCCATCTTACATGCTGATACTCATGGCAGCAACTGGCAGCGTCTCCTGACTTAGCCTTCCCGTTCCCAGAATTCCCTTTTCTCCTTGTCCCGCCTATACTTCCTGCCTGGCTACTGGCCAATCAGCATTTTATTTGTACAGAATGATATCCACAGCAGGGTAAATAAGTGAGGTGTCAACCTGTGACTTTCTCACAACTACCTTCTCCACATGTAAATGTGCCACATGCCATCTTAGAATGTGTCTTTTCCTTCATTTTGAATTTTAATATACTTTTGGTTAAAATATAATTTCTACACTTTCCCCTTCCCTCTCCTCACTGCAGCTCCTCTCATGCCCCCTCCTAACCCCTTCCAGATCCCCTTACTTTCAAGCTAAGGAATGCCACTGCATTCTTGATTATTATTGCATGTATATGCATGCACAAGTAAATTTTAAAAACCTGCTGAGTCTGTTTTTGTTGTTGGTGTATATATAGTTTCAGGGCTGACTGCTTTGTAATGGACAACCAAGTAGGGGCCTTGTTCCCTGAGGAGGCTAATGCTCCCTCTCTCAGCAGTCATCAGTTGTCTGTAGTTCTTAACCAAAGGTGGGAGGGGGCAGGGGGCATGAAATCCCCTCCCTTCTATGTTGCCATGTTTATTATTATTATTTATTTATTTTTAATACTATGTTTATTATTATTGCTATTGTTCAGATCTTATTTACGTAGCAATTTCTGTGACAAACTGTTCCACTGCAAACTTGCTGGTATTTTGACTTTTAAAATCTTTCAGCCCCTTCATCCATAATGTCTAGATACAGAAGCTGTGATGTAGATGTATCCACTGGGACTGGGTTCCCCATGATCTGTTGAGCTCTATATTGTATCCAGCTGTGGTTTTCAGCAGCGAAGAGAGGCTTCTGGGCGATGGTGGCACATACCTTTAATACCAGCACTTGGGAGGCAGAGGCAGGTGGATCTCTGAATTAAAGGCTACCATGATCTACAGAGTGAATCCAGGACTGTCAGGGCTACACAGAGAAACCCCATCTCAAAAATCTAAACCAAACCAAAACAAAAACAAAAACAAAAACAAAACAACAACAAAAAACAACCAAACAAACAGAAAACAACCAACCCACCAAAAAACAAACAAACAAACCAACAAACAAACCAACAAAAAAACCTAGGAGGTTTCTTTGATGAGAGATGGTGGTTACCTGTGGGTGTCAGGAAAAGATCTGGAATGTAGTTAGGAACTGTGCTGGTCTAGGAAAGTGGCGGTAGTGGTTGGTCTTCTAAGGCCCATGAGTCACTAGCCCTGGGAAGATGGCTAACTCTTGGCATGATTTCCTTCTTGTGGAAGGGGTCTTATGTCCATCAGAGAGCTGCTGGCCACCACTGACATACGAGTGCCACTGACTGCAGCTGTACAGATTGCGTCAAGCTGGCAGTCGTCCTCAGGTGTTGCAGGTGGGCAGGACCATTCAGTTGCTTCCCCCTCCCTTGTGCTTAGTGTTTTCTGGAACCATGAAAGCTGACCACAGGAAGGAGGTTTTCAGGTCAGAACCAGCTTGGCTCGTCCAAGTTGTACGTCCTAAGCATGTGGTGTCTTCAGCTACAGAGGCAACCCATGGCAGCCATCACAATCCATGTTGTTTTGGGAGCCACTTGGACTATAGTGACCAGTGAGAAAGGAGGGATCTCATGTCTGCTGGTACTGGGATCTTGGTTAGTAAATGGTACTTGTGGGGGTCATTGTTAGGACAAGTGGCATAACTTTAAGACACACACACACACACATGCACACGCACTCGTACACGCACAGGTATTGTGTATGATTTTACATAGATATGAAATTTCTTGGGCCTTTACCAAACAACTCTGGCGTTCTTTGTCCCTCTGTCCTCCCACCTCTCCTACTCCTCCCAGGTCGGAGCTCCCTCCCTGTTTTTCTCTTTCCTGCCTCAGATCACTTGGATTCTGCTATCTCACCCACCACGTTCCAAGTACCTGCAGTTTTCCGGTTTCTGCAGTTGCTCCATGTTGTATCTTCACATTCCTAAGCAGAGGCATTTGAGCTGTATAACAAAGCTATCTGGGCATGATGGGAGCGTGTCCAGTAAGCAGTCAGTGTTCCTCCATGGTTTCTTCCTTCAGTTCCCACCCTGAGTCCCCTCAGTGATGAACCTGAAAATGTAAGCCAAATAAACCCATTACTTCTGCTTGTCATTAGACTATTCAGCAACAGAAAGCAAACTAAAACACTGGCATATATTAGGTTTCTGTTGCTTCTAAAGAGAGCAGGTAGCCACTTCTAGAGGACATTCTAAAACAGCAAAATCAAGGTGTGAGTATAAGTTTCCATAGCCTGCCTTTATCCTACACAAGAGGAAATTAGACTTTTGAAATCAATTCATTTGCAAGTAGGAGGATTCCCAGTGGAAGATGGTGTTGGGAGATTTCTACTCTGCTTTCCATGGAAACCAGGGACCGAATCCCCTTTCCTGTCACACGAGGAGTCTTGATCAAGGACCTCAGTATAAGACCTGGCATTCAGACTGTGGTGGAAAAGAAAGTGGGCAGCACACTTGCACTCATTGGCACAGGAAAGGACTTCCTAAACAGGACTCTGATAGCACACGCATCAGACTGTAGTTAACAACTGAGACCCCGTGAAGCTAAAAGGTTTCTCTACAGCAAAGTACACAATCACATCAGTGAAGAGGCAGCATGCAGAGTAGGAAAACACCTTATTAGCTATGCATCTGAAAGACGATTAGGATATATAACATATAAATAGTTCAAAAAATTAAATAGTTAAACAGCCAAATTAAGAAATGGAGACTAGAACTAAGAACTCTCAAAAGATGAAATGCGAATAGTTGAGAAACACTGAAAAATGTTCAATATTTTAACTACCAGAGAAAATGCAAATTAAAACTTCTCTGAGATTTCATCTCACCAAACTTAGAATGGCTTTTAAGGTTAAAACAAATGTTGAAGATGTCTGTGTGGATGTGAAGAAAAAGTAACACTTACTCATTGGTGCTGGAAATGCAACTGGTGCAGCCACTATGAAAATCAGTATCAAGGTTCCTAAAAAGGTTAAAAATAGATCTACCATATGACCTAGCCTTACTACTGTTAGGTACACACCCAAAGAACTCAGTATGCCAGTAAAGAGATATCTGCTCATCCATATTCATTGCTGTTCTATTCACAATACAAAGAAATGGAGACAGCCTAGATGCCCATTAACTGGTTAATGAGTAATGAAAACGTGGCATATTTATACAATGGAATATCATTTAACCTTTAAGAACCTTGAAATGCACAGATAAACATATGGAACTGGAAACAGTCATTCTGAGTGAGGTAACCCAGGCCCAGAAAGATAAAAATCACATATTTTCTCTCATCTGTGGATGTTAATATTGATTCTTCAGATACATGTGTTTCATTTGGAATACCCCAGAGTGAGAAAATTACTAAGGTACCATGAGATTTTCTCAACATGCAATGAAAAGGGACGGTCAAGGGAAGGGAGATAGAATGCACTGGTATAAAAGAGTTAAAAAAGAATAGAGGAACTGGAAGAGTTCAACTAGGTAGAGAGTGGAGGACTGAATAGAAGAGGGAGTAGGGGGAGAGATGATGAACACTAAAGACATTTTGAAAAGGTTGCATGGAAACCTACTACTGTAGAAGCTTGTACTACACACACACACACACACACACACACACACACACACACACACACTTGAAATTGAGTTACTGTATAACAAGGCAACAATGGCCCCTACTAGACATCAGATATGTCTACGTTCAACAGAACGTTCTTTTTTTTTTTTTTTTCGAGACAGGGTTTCTCTGTGTAGCTTTGCGCCTTTCCTGGAACTCACTTGGTAGCCCAGGCTGGCCTCGAACTCACAGAGATCCACCTGGCTCTGCCTCCCGAGTGCTGGGATTAAAGGCGTGCGCCACCACCGCCCGGCCTCAACAGAACGTTCTTTACCCATAGGGTTCTCTCTCCAGTCCCCTGGGTTTTGTATAGATATATAAAGTCATGTATGCATATGAGAGGGATGGGGAGTATGCTCAATATTCAATATATACATGTATGAAACTTACTAAAATTACCGTTAGAAAGACCCTTTGTCTTGCTGAGGTGCCATTCTCTGCTGCTGCTGTGGGGTGTCCTAGGGGAGGAGAACTCGGCTCTCAACACCTTAGTAGCAGCATCCTCCGAAAGCCACAGGGATTTTCCCACCTGATTCCCATAGCGGTTTAGTGTTCCATATTCGAGTTCCTTGCAGTTGGGTCATGTGCAAGAGTTGAGTCACCTGTGGTATTCCGAGTTCCAAAGAATGCTCCAGTGTAGATACTCCAGTCTCCTCACCTGTACCAATTTATTCTATTAGATGTTACTCTATTGTCTATAATTATTTCTTTTGATGGCTTCCAAACACAATCTCTCTCACCCTGTGTCTCTCTCAAATCTAAGAACTGTGAGTCTACCGTAGGGTGGTTAACAAATTAGCTCTGATTTTTCTGCTCCACAAGTCCTACTGCAGGGACTTTGGGGAACTTTACCACCAAATCCCTGTGCCCAGCATCACAAGGCCAGTGTCTTGCTTCCCCATGAGTGGCAGTGGGGAGATAGGGAGATGTTGCTTCTGCCGAGCTGTTGGTTGATTTTGTGGAGAACTTACTTGGAAGTGAGAATGTACTGATCTGGAAATAAGAAAGCCAGGCTGCTTATGAAGGATAGGTGTTCTTTTCTTTATGGCTTATAAAACCTTCATCGTTTGAACCAGACAAGTGGGACTGAGTTATCGTTTCACCTCCTAATAATTTTTTTTGCATTGTTGGAGATCAATGTTTCCATTCCACAAAGTAATAGTAAGAAAAAGATTGGCATATGCATAAATTTCCTTTTGAAAAATAAGATGTTGCTCAGATCAGTTTTAGTTTTGCTGCAGTATTTGGGGGAAGTGCTGAGATCTCCCACGAATATTCTGTGTGATTGACTGCTACAGTCACTACTAATGGGTTCTGCTATTGCAACCATGTATAGAGATATGTCATTGTGATTGGTTTAACTAAAAGCTAAATGGCCAATAGCTAGGCAGGAGGAATAGGTGGGACTTCTGGACAGAGAGATCTCTGGAAGAAGAAAGGGGGGTCGCCAGCTGGACACAGAGGATGCAGGACACACAGGAGGAGGCATAAAAACAACAAGAGAAGTGGCTGCATTAGATGAATAGAAATGACTTAATTTAAGTTATAAGAGCTTGTTAGAAACAAGCCAAAGCTAAGACCAAGCTTTCATAATTAATAATTAAGTCTCCATGTCATTATTTGGGAGCTGTCAGTACAGAGAAAGACTCGCTACTATAATGAAATTCACTTTACTACTGGAATTTTGTACCCATTAATTTCTCTTGCCACTGATCAGTGGGCACAGTCCTCTCAGGGTACAGCATGGTGTAAACATACCATCATTGGTGTTTCCAGCATCCTACTGCTGGCTAATTTAGACTGAGAATTGAAAAAAAATATCACCTACAATATACAAAGAAATGGCTTAATTGAAAAGCAGCCCCTTTATCTGTTTGATGAGCAAATTAAGGGAAGGTGATTTCACTATCTCTAAATCCCTGTTCCTCAATGTAAATAATTGAGTAGCAAGCCATGGGAATATCAGGACTCTACCATATACAATGGAAGAAGGCACTTGGTGCCAAGGTTACTTCTGAGATAGTGGCTGCAATCTTGCTTTTGGAAGGCCAAGACCACCAGCTCTGCCACTGTGCAGTGTTCTTATGCTGATGAACCTTGAGATATCCCAGTGGTCTCACTCATGACAAGAAATAAATGCCAGCATCAAGCTTCTTGGTGATTTGTGGAGCCAACACTGAGAGCTTGGAATTGTCTATTCCACTATTTTGTCTTGAATATTAGGTTGAATATCAGTTTTTTTAGGAAAAAATTTTAATTCAATAGGGTAGTAGCTTACATTTTCTGTATGTCCTCTGAGTTTCTTATTCTCTTATACTTTTGTGGCTAAGGTGGGGATGTAAATAAAGAGGACCTTTAAAATAGCTTACCTGTATATATTTATGTCTGTTTTTTCCCTTTGGACTGTTGTACTAAGATTTCTGGATGTGATACATAAAAATTGGCATTTATTTCCTTCTATCCCTTTTAATATTTTATAGAGATTTTCATCATGTTCCTTAGATGCTGATATCTTCTTAGGGGAAATAGACCTTGCTCTAAACTATCTGGAAATTATACATAAATACTTACCTAAAATGGAAAATGTTTTTGTTGAATTTGGTAGGCAAGTTGTTTGTATTCCCTTTCCCTGTATATCCTGCCCACCAGCTCTCACTGACCAAGTCTGCCAGTTGGTGTTTTAGGGCCCGGTTAGATGAAGAAAGACATATATAGTTGAGGAGAAAGGTCTTTAGAGTCTGATAGAGAAGTTTACATGTACAGTCGGTTATTGTAGCCCTGTGACTAAAGGTTATCATGAAGACATGCTCATGAGAGCCCAGATCAGACTGAGGCAGGAAGGACTATGGAATGGGTCCAGAGGTAGGATGCTTTCCAGCTGAGTATGACATGGTAAACAGGAGGTAGCTTAGAAGTGGGAGAGAAGACATTTGAGTGGAGGGAGGTCTGGAGGAGTGCACATGTTTAAAGAATTACAAACCTACTAATCATGTGAATGATTGATGGGGAAAGTTAGAGGGGAAGACAGCTAGTCCCGAAAGGCTTTGCATGTGAGTAGAGGATTACTCTAATGTGAAAATCACCAGGACCAGTAGAAGGATTTGTAAGCAGAGAATGGAAAAGATTTATATTTTAGAAACGTCATTTGGCAGCAATTAAGGGGAGGAGTCAGAAGCAGGCCAGACTGAGGAAAGCCACTTAATCATGCTACTGCCCTAGTCTAGGGGAGGACAATGGGGACTTTTAACATGAGACAGAAGAGCTGAAAGAGAGGGAAAGGGACAGCTAAAGTGGACTTGAAGGTGTTCCCCCTAGCGATCCTCGGTGGACCATTCTGTGGTCCTTGTTCACTGAATAGGAATAGTAGAGGGAACAAGCATCTTTTAGGAACTATTCCATCATAGATTTGGATTTGTTTATATAAACGTGACAGTGACTTATCCACCTTGGAGAAACCCATTGTCATGATGAGGTTCTGTGATAAGGCCATGGTTCGGTGAGTCATGGGTCTCATGAAAAGTGTTAGTGTCATTGAGTAAAGACACCTCGGGGGAATGTCAATATTTACCAAGTGTGTGGCTGATTAACTCATGTGGACCACTGGACACGCAGGTCGTGGAGCTGCAGCCTTTGGTGTTGGTGCGGCTGCCTTAGGTCTTTCGTTGGGTCTGTTCTCATTCCTCCCTTTCTCAATGGGAACATTTACTCTGTGTCATAGTATTTTGGAAGTTAGGAACTTGTCTTAGGTTTGGCAGAAGCTCAGTTTAGAGTTCTCCCTGAGTCTCAGAAGGAATTTTGGACTTCTGATTAATGTGGACTCTGTTAAGACTGTAGGAACTTTGGAAGCTAGGCTTGGTGAATTTTGTGTTGTCAGATGGCTGTGGGCTTCTGGGAGCTTGGGTAGAGTGTTTTGGTTTGAGTTTGAAATGCTCTTCACAAGATGTAGAACTTTTAGATGAGGCCTATCTGGGGAAAGCAGATTGCTTTGGGGGATGGAGGGGCGAGGCTCCAAGGTTGTGGGCCAGCCTCGTTCCCGATCTATCTCACATTCCCACTACTGCAGCTGCTGGCTCCTCCCACCACAATGCCTTCCCCACTGTGACAGGCCATAGCCTCCCAAACCCCAAGTCAATATTCCATCTCCCAAATGGCTCCTTGTCAAGGATTTTGTTACAGCAGTGAGAAGAGTAATGCATTTGGGTCCTTCCAGGTAGAGTTCATTTCCTGTGCATGATATTAAATACAGAAACTAATCCCCCCCCATGGATGCACAGCTCCCCAGCACCACTTATTGAAACTACTGTTCTTTTCCCATTGGTGCCAAGGGGCAGGGCACCCTTGAACACTGATGGCTGGGCTTTGTCCTATTCCAGTGGTCTCTAATTCTGTGTTTATGCCAATATCATTTTTTATTAATGTATTTTTTAGTATGTTTTAGAATCATGAAGTGTGAATCTTTCAGCTTCATTTTCTGTTTTCAGGATTATTTTACTTATTGCATATGAATGTGAGGACACAGTAATTTTTTTTCACTAACTGCCACTGAGATTTTGGTTAGGGTTAGTACAAAGTACTAAGTCTGAAGACTGCCTTGGGTCATTAAATACTTGGAGAATATACAGCCCCATGGTTCATGATATGGATGCTTATTATTTGCCATTCTGAGATAGTCTTTCTGTGTAGTCCAAGCTGGCCTAGAACTGAAGATCATTCTGCCTCAGGCTCCAGAGTGTTTGGAACATGGATGGCTCTAAGTGGCATTAGCTTGTTAGTTTATTGTCATCCAGGGCCTGAGCCTGAGCAAAGTCATTTGTGCCTCAATATCAGTGATGATACCACTAGACCTCCAAACTGTTTATCCAGGGCTTTGGGTGCTAATGAAGAACAAGTGAAAGAACTCAAATTCAAGACATGTGAGGGTTTTAAAGACTTTCTACTAGTGAGTTCTCTATCTAGTGTTTTACTGTTGGCCCTACAGTGGAGATAAGAAACCATGTCTTAGTGTGTCTTGCTACTTCATAACTGTAATTTTGCTGCTGTTATGAATTGTAGTATAAATGTCTGATATGCCAGGATATCTGATATGTGACCCACAGGTTGAGATCCACTGTCTTAGAGAAATAGAAATATGGCTTTGTTAGTTTATCTCAAACAGACCATTGATTCTGTCTCTCCATAGACTTTTGAATTTTAATCAATGAGCTTGGATCCCAGTTAACTCTGTTTTACTTTGCTTGAACATTTTTTTTAAAGATTTATTTATTATGTATACACAGCATATATGACTGCCAGCCAGAAGAGGGCGCCAGATCTCATTACAGATGGTTTTGAGCCACCATGTGGTTGCTGGGAATTGAACTCAGGACCTCTGGAAGAGTAGTCAGTGCTCTTAACTGCTGAGCCATCTCTCCAGCCCTTGCTTGAACATTTTTAGTGTGTGGTGGTTTGAACTGGAATGTCCCTCATAGGCTCTCATGTTTGAATGCTTGGTCCCTGGTTAGTGGAACTGTTTGGGAAGGATTAGGAGGTGTGGCCTTGTTGGAGTTTTTGTGTTGCTGGGGATGGGCTTTGTGGTTTTGAAAGTCCATTCCAAGCCCATCCTCTCTCTCTCTCTCTCTCTCTCTCTCTCTCTCTCTCCCTCTCTCTCTCTCTCTCTCTCTCTCTCGGCCTATACCTTATGATCAGGTATCAGCTCTCAGCTATTGCTCTAGCACCATGCCTGCCTTCCATGATAATGGATTAACTCTCTGAAACTGTAAGCAAACCCCCAATTAATTTTTTTTTTGTTTTCTTATAAGTTGCTTTGGTCATGGTGTCTCCTCACAGCAACAGAACAGTAACTCAGACACTTGGCATGAAATTTTTTTTATGTCCTCAATGGTTTGCCATCTGTCTATAATTGTTTTCTCCTAAGTTGGAAAATGTATTTTATTTGTTTGTTGTTAGTTTTTAGACAGGTTCCCACTGTGTAATTCTAGCTGGTCTAGAACTTGCTACCAAGATCAGACTGGCCACTAACTCTTCGAGGTCTTCTGCCTCCTAAGTGCTGTGGCTAAAGCTATGTGTCACCACACAGGAGCGATTCTTATGCTTATGAATTGAGTGATATGGTGAACAACCTTGTAGATGTAACCATCTTTTAAAATAAGAAACACAGAGCTGATTGCAGAGTTAAAAAGCCCAAGAGGTCAGAGCAATAGCTAAGAGCTAAAAAGTTTACCCTTCACTGCTGCTGCTGTCCTCCTCAGCCAGAGAACTACTTCCTGTGTGACTGTCTTTTTATTGACTTTCTGTTCTGTCTTCTCATTGGTTGTAAACCCAACCACATGACCTCCTCGTCACTGCCCATCTATACAGACCTCCAGATCTTCTATGGTTGGTATTGAGATTAAAGGTGTGTGTCTCCATGCTGGTGGTATCCTTGAACACACAGAGATCTGCCTGCATATGATTGGGATTAAGGGCATGTGCTACCACTGCCAGACTTCTGTTATGGCTTGCTATTAGCTCTGATCCCCAGGCAACTTTATTTATTAACATACAAATAAAATCATATTTTAGTACAAATAAAATATCACCATACAACCTATGTCCTTTCCAAACACCGAGTAGATTTATCACTTTTACTCTTCAAGGGTTTTTGGTTATTTTTCCCAGCACTTATAAATCAAACATGAAACTTTAACTATTTCTTGAAACAAAACTGTAAGAAGAGATGTTTAGGCATGAACTGCTAAAATGAGTTTATTTAATAAGGAGAAAAATACCAAAAGATGAAGCTAATTAAGCAATGGTCATGTCTTTAGAAGAGACAGTTGAGGGAAGGCAGGCAGGAGGCAGAAACAGTTCAATGCAGGCATGAGCTTGAGGCTAGTAATTGGAAAAATACCATTTTCATTTCCCTCAGAGTTTAACCCCATCAGAAAGTCTCCTAGGCAGAAGTGTCAAGGAAACTGTCAGGCACCAGCTTCGTACTCTCTCACTGGGCCAGGCCTGCTTGCCCCTTTAGGATCTGCAGAGAAATTTCAAGTAACATAAAAACATTGTCTAAAGGAGAGGGTTCCTAATAAGAGAATAGTGATGAATTGCCCAGGCACTCATAAATCCTGTGTTCATTATCAATAGGAACTCAACATTATTAGGAGTGGTTTGAAGATGGACTGGCCTTCCTTGTTCTAGTGAACTTTGTGACAAGTAGATTCTAATAACAATAGGCATCAGACTACAAAGTGGCTGCTTATAAAAAAAAAATCAACTCCTGGGCTAGCTGAATCCAAGGCACCAGAAAGGATTAAATCACAGACCTTGAAATCGGGCTATATCCAGGGACCAGACCAGGACTGGGACCACAGTTTGGGGGTGGTGGCTCTGTGCATCTGTGGCCCGTGGCTCTGCCTACCACCTCAGCATCTGTTGGGATTGGTTGAGTTCAGCTCTCAATTCTAGCCATTTTCTGTCGTTCTTCAGCTTTAGTTCTGAGCAGCCAGCCTGGGGTAACCAGGATTGGACACATTAACTCCTCCCCAGGTCCCTGCTTATGATTGCTGTGAGTTCCCTAGGCAACCACATAGCAGAGATGAAGAGAGAAATTCTAGGCATAACACAGTCCCTTCCATGTGCTACTGATAATGGTGGGACTGCCATAGACACAGGAAGGATCCAATGTTCAGAAGTTTGCTGTTGGTTTGCAGAATACTTTAATAAAATGTGTAACTAAAGTTCAGGGGTACTTGATAAGGGCTACCACACAATGTGTGCAATGTCACTATGCTTACATTACAGGTAGAGGATAGAGGTGGAAAAGGCCGTACTTCCTCTAATGTAGCTGGGCAAGGGACTGAAGGGGAGTCCAAACCCAAGGTGGTAGGCTGGCATGCAGTATGAGTCACGTGTCCCATTGCTATGACAAAGTACATGGGAAACCCAAGGAAGGGAAAGTGGCATTAGCTCAAGATCTGTGGTATGATCCTCCATTGTGAGAAAGTCAGGGAGGCAGGTGCTTGAGGAAGCTGGTCACATAGTATACACAGACAGGAAGCAGAGAGAGACAGCTGGTCACATCACATACACAGACAGGAAGTGGAGAGAGCTGACAGCTGGTCACATCACATACACAGACAGGAAGCAGAGAGAGCTGACAGCTGGTCACATCACATACAGAGACAGGAAGCAGAGAGCTGACAGCTGGTCACATAGCATACACAGACAGGAAGCAGAGAGCTGACAGCTGGTCACATCACATACAGAGACAGGAAGCAGAGAGCTGACAGCTGGTCACATCACATACACAGACAGGAAGCAAAAAGAGACAGTTGGTCACATAGCATATGCAGGCAGGAAGTGGAGAGCTGACAGCTGGTCACATCACATACACAGACAGGAAGCAGAGAGAGCTGACAGCTGGTCACATCACATACGCAGACAGGAAGTGGAGAGCTGACAGCTGGTCACATCACATACAAACAGGAAGCAGAGAGCTGACAGCTGGTCACATTGCATACACAGACAGGAAGTGGAGAGAGATGAATGCTGTTGTTAACCTTGCTTTCTCTCTCTCTCTCTTTTTTTTTTATTCAGTTCAGAAACCCAACATATGGGATGCTGTTGCCCAGAGTTAGGGCAGGCCTTCTCACTCCAGTTAACCTAATTCAGATAATCCCTCATAGGCATGCCTAGAGGCTTATTTCCTGAGTAGCCATACATCCTGCCAAGTTGACAATATTAACCTTCAAACATGCCTACATTACTGTGGCAAATGTTAATGGTCTCCTGATGAGATTGGGGTTTTCTCTCATCCTGAATTCCTATAGTGTGATGTGTTGACCCAGACATGATATTCTCATCTCCTTAGTTTTCCCTAAATGTCACTTACATAAGACATTGATTAGCAAATAGAGTTAATTGACTGAGGATTTCACAGGGACTCAGAGGATAGGTTTACATTTCTGTGACACAAAAGACTGTTATTATTAAATAAAATGCACCTTTATTTTGTCACTGAAGAATTTCTACTCTTCCCACCCGCTTTGGCTTATGGGCCTCACCTTCCTTCTGTTTCTTTCTTTACATCCTCTGCAAATATCATTTAGGAGAAAGTAAGAACAGGAATTCTCCCCTTTCATGTTACCTTTTTTTTTTCCTTTTCCCGAGACAGGATCCCAGGTGGCCTAGGCAGGTCTCTCAAATTCACTCTGTGTCTTAGGCTGCCTTTAAACTCCCGATCCTCCTGCTCCAGCCTCCCAAACTCTGGGATGACAGACAAGCACCACCAGACCTAGCTTTCCCTTCTGCTTTTTTAAAACAAAGCAACTTTGTTTCTCTGAAGAGTTTGTTCCCTGGACTTGTATCTGGAGTGTATCTGCTCCCTGCTTTGCTCTCAAAAGGCCAAGCGCAGTACAAGGTGAAAGTCAGGAGTCTTCCGGACAGAGCAGTAGATGGAACTCTCACCCGTGGAGCGCAGAGCCTGATCCCCGACAGCAACCCTCAGGTCTGCATGGGTATGGATGCCAGCTGACTCATTTTAAAGCCTTTTGGGCTGGAAGGTTCAGGAAAGAAAGAAGAGGCTGAAAAGGAAATGGAAGGGAGAGGAAGCACGCAGAAGCCTGTTTTCTGTCTTCCTATTTATAGGCTTGCATTACCTGTGGACTTTTGAAATGCAAAATGTAAGTTTCTTTTTCAAAGTGCGTGTTCTCCTTTCCTGCCTTCAGCCTTGCTTTCTCCCTGCTTTACCCTTGCTTCAGCTCAGCTAATGTCCTTGATGAAGCAGAAGTAGAGACGTGTATGCAAGGAGGGAATTTGGGCATTAAAATAAAAAAAGATGTTAAGTGCTTTTCTTTAGCCATGGTAGATGCTGTAGCTTTCAGTACTATATGAGAAATAATTTCTTTAATAAAATCTTCCTTTGTGGCTGTGTAAGCTTGTACGTGCAAGTGAATTGTACATGTATACAGATGCACATGTGCACATGTGTGTGCGTGCATATAGAACCCAGATGTCAACTCTAAGCACCATTCCTCAGATGCCACCCATATATTTTTGACTTAGACTTTCTCCATGCCTTTGAACTTGCCATCAATCAGGCTGGCTGGATGGTAGGCTCCAGTGATCAGCCTGCCTCTGCTTTCCCTGAACTGGGATAATGGCACCTGCTACCACACTGAGCGGTTTAAGTATATTCTGGGATCAAATGCAGAACCCCAAGCTCTGACTGCGTACAGCTGAGCCATCTCCCTAGCCTAGGAAACACTTTCTTAGACTTTTCCTGGCAGAAGACAGAGATGATAGAGTTGGAATAGGCACTGCTTCTACGTAGCTACTTCCTTTTTCTGAAAATGTGTTTTTTTAAGTACTAGAAAATTTTCATTTATTCGTCTATCAAACAAGGGCATTGTTTTGTAGAATTCAAGAGTTCCCTTTTAACTAGCTATTACAGACCTTAGAAAATGCAGGTTTTCTAAGGGAGAACCGGTTAGTAACTGTAAAGTCAGCCGCGTTCATTCTCATATTCAACTGATCTGTCAGGCTTTATTTTAGTCAGCAGTGTGTTATTGTAACCCAGTGCTGGAGCCAATCAGCTTCAACAGTGAAGAAGAGGAAAGGCTTATTTGGTGACTCAGGTTTCGGAGATATCATCCTGTGATTAGCTGCTCCACAGTTTTGGCTAGTGGAGATGCGGCATTGGAGGAGGGCCCTCCTCATCTTAAGGCGCCTGGGAATTGAAAGGGCAGAGAGGGAAATCTCAGCATTCCTTGAGGCACATCTCCTGCCATTGGCTTCTTTCCCACTGAGCCTCTTAAAGGTTCTGTCAGTTCATGACCGCGAGAGGCCAGTGACCAGGTCTTTAACACATGGTCCTTCGGTGGACACTTTTCCAGACCACATGGGTTATAAATGGATCTATTTAGATTTGACTTGACTTATTTCCTTTAGAGTAAATTAATAATGAATATTCCTAGAAATCCTTTAGAACACCCTGTGCCAGTAACCTTTCTCACTTGAGATAATTAGATGATGAAAAATGTCTAGTTCATCAATTGTTTTAAGAATCAATACATACATAAAATGCATATGACTTTTTTCTCTACTAATACCATGACATTTTTAAAAACTAAATTTCAATTAATTTATTTTCTATAATAAGCCAGCTGCTTACCGTCCTATTGACTGCACATTCTTCAGTGAATGTAATGTGAGCACATGATGCTCACAGAACATTTGATCCTACCTGTGTGCACATGCTAAAACAGAATATTCCAACAGCATGAAGCCTGAGAGTTCATTGGACTTGAATGGATGACCTGCATGGATGAGTGGGATTCAGCGGGCAGTATGAAGAATGTGCAATGTGGACATGAACATGGTGTTTGGGGACATACTACTCAGTGCTAATTGTCAACTTGAAAGAATCTACAATCACTTGGGATGTAGCCCTCTCGGGACATCTGTGGGGTAGCGTCTTGATTGTATTAATTAGGGTGGGAACACTTGCCCACTTTGGCTGGGATTCTAGGGTTACTATTGCTGTGACAAACAAACATAAAATAACCAAAACCAACATGGGGAGGAAAGGGTTTATTTGGCTTATTCCTGAGTCACAGCCCACCGAGGAAAGCCAAGTTAGGAACTCAAACTGGATGGGAAGCTGGAGACAAGAGCTGATGAAGAGACCATGGAGGGTTGCTGCTCACTGGCTTGCTCTTTATGGTTTTTTGATTGTTTGTTTGTTTTTAAATAAAACCTAAGCTGGTTCCTCTCCATCAATCACTAATTTAAAAAAAAAATGCCTGAAGGCTTGCCTACAGCTTGGTTTTGTAAAGAAATAAATGAAGCTTTTCTTCCTCCAGTTGACAGTAATGGAAGAGAAACCAAGACAGGGGTATGCCTGTGAAATGGAGAGGAGTCCAGTCTGGGGGAGTGTGGTGGTGCAGGGGCTGATGGTAAAAGGTAAAGCAGGAAAGTTAAGACAGGGACTGATTGCCAGGGAAGGAGGCAGAGGCGACAGCATCAGATGGTTGGCACCTCATTTTGGAAGGCGTATTTGGCAGACTTTGAAACTGTCCCTCACCTTAGCAGTGTGGAGTGAAAAATATGGAAAAGGGGTTCATATTCTTCCTCTCAGGCATGCACAGCAGTCCCACTCCTGCTGTGCTCTCTGAGAGATGTTCAGGGTATGGGTAGTGCTCCACCATCCCTCATCTGGCTTGGGAACCTCCCCCCCCCCCATGAGACAGCTGATTGACGATTTCTTTGACATGATCATTAGCTGTAGAAAAGAGAATTTGCTTAAGCAAAGAAAACTTCATTTTCTTAAGAGAGAGACAGTCACACCGAGGGGTCTCAGCATCTTTTAGACAGATGTCCCTTGTCCATACAGAGGTTTTCCTTGTTGGTAACTCAGCACCAATGTTTCATGTCTTCTTAAATCTTGCATTAGCAGTATGTATGATTTATTTGTGATCAAGATGGAAATGATCTTTCAGACCACATTGAAGTCTTTTAAACGCTTATGTTGTTTTAGAATGAGCCTTTATACAAAGATGAATCAATAGGATATTTGGCATTCTAATAAGTATTACTTTAAAAAATTAGGGCATTTCTGTTGAGTGGCTGTCTATTATGCTAGGTTCTGTAATAATGATGATGATGATAATAATTTCATATTGTGAAAAACTAAGATATCAGACTTGTGTATAAAATATCTTTAAATCACATGCTCATAATATAATCAACTTTTAAGTCCTGCAGTCTGGTACTTACATTTTAAGAGAACAGAAATTTGTGTGTGTTCTTTGTGAAGGTCTCACCTGCTTTTGGTTTCATGGTTGGCTTTTGCTTGTTCTTATCCTTTAGAGCAGATAATTCACTTTGGAGGAAGCTATTCATGAGATAGGTCTTCAAGGATAAGTAGGAATGTGCTGGGTGAGGGTCCCAGGTGGGAAGGTCTGACATGTCCTCTAATTGGAGGGCAGTGTATGTATGTGTATACAAGTGAGCTGAGCTGAATATTAAAACATATGTGTAGTAAAATTAAAAAGGGCTGGGTACATTTCTATGGTGTTTCTCAGGAGCCAATAGACCATGGAAAATAATTTAAACTATAGAAAGGCCATTGATAACATCAACTGTTGATTATGAAGGAGGGTGGTATGCAAATTAAATGATGGTAAGTTATTAGCATATTAAATACTGTTATGGACAAGAGGTTATTAGGGGACTGTATCATGACAATAAAATTGGATAAAGTAGGGTGTAGTGACAGATGAAATAAATACAAGGAATCTTACTTTGGTACATTGACATGATGAATATGGGTATTAGCAGGAGAGAGTGGCAGGCCAAACCTTTCTATTGTTATTTCTGGAGTCACTTCCATTTCCAGTGTTATACTGGTCCTTCATCACATGATTATACTGCCATCACTCCATATAAGAAACACAGAGGGGTGACTGAATTTTAGAGGAGATAATTTTTAGCAAGTCAGGCATGCCTTGATTTTCAAGGGCTGTGGAAAAGAGAGCTGTATTAGTGATTCTCAAACATCATCTGTTTAAATGCCCGGGGTTCTCTAACAACCCGTGCTAAGGGGTCTGTGAGTTCAAAATCATTTCACCAATAAGATCAAGATATTTCTTTTTAGCTGGACTGATGAATATTGAGAAGCAGTGGTGAGCAAAAGTCCTGGTGCCATGGCTTGGCAGAGTGGTGCTGGCAAACTGCATGACAAGCTATTACTGTAGGCTTCACCACCATGCACCAGCAACTTAAACAGGCCCGGTCTCACTAAAGTGCCTCAGTGAAGCAATAACGGCCATTCATTTTATAGCTTTTATTATCTTAATACATCTCTTTTAGGCAGTACTTGGTGAAATATAATTTTATGCATGAACTATCTCATTTTTCTGGAGAATTGCTAATATTTTTGTGATAAGCTTACCTAGGCATGTTTTTCCCACAGAAAATCTTCTACCTAAAAGGAAAGTAGCAGTCAAACTGTGGTTATCGAGGACTGACCTTCAGACACCTTTGTTTATGAAAACCCAGGGAACAGCAACTTGATCCGTGCAACTAGTAACACCTTGCTAATGATAAAACTCGAGGTTTCAAGAAAAATTAGCAATTCTGAATCTTGCTTCGGACCCAGGATTTTCCCAGCACTTTGCCGTGGACCCTCTGTGCCTTTCCTTCTCGCCCTTCTCTATTGTATTGTGTCAGCCACTAACAAGCAGAAACATTTTCTCCCAGGGACCTCCAGTGGCGACACTGGACTGAGATGTGCAGGTGACTTTCACTATCCAGTCCTGCTTGTCTCTCAGACTTACCCTTAGTCCTCTCATAACATTCCTGCAGGAGCAACACCCCACCCCCGGGGGATTCCTCCTCCTCCTCCTCCTCCTCCTCCTCCTCCTCCTCCTCCTCCTCCTCCTCTTCCTCCTCCTCCTCCTCCTCTTCCTCCTCCTCCTCTTCCTCCTCCTCCTCTTCCTCCTCCTCCTCCTCTTCCTCCTCCTCCTCTTCCTTCTCCTTCTCCCCTTTTTTACTTTATTTTATTTTTTTTGAGACAGGGTTTTTCTGTGCAATAGCCTTAGCTGTCCTGGATCTCACTCTGTAGCCCAGGCTGACCTCGAACTCAGAGAGCCGCCTGCCTCTGTCGCCCCAGTGCTGGGATTGAAGGCTGCACCACCACCACCCTTGGGATTCTACTTCTTGATGCAAACTCAGGGTCCCCCCAACTTTTCTATTTCCCCTTTCAGCCTTTCCTCCCAACCCTTCTCCATTCCTCAGGGGTGAAATAGAAACAAACAAACACAACATACAAAGAATCAGTGAAGTTAAGAGTTGGTTCTTTGAGAAAATGACCAAGATTGACACACCCTTAGCCAAATCAACTAAAAGATGGAGAGAGAAATCCAAATTAATAATGTTAGAAGTGAAAAAATAAATCACAGCAGATACTGAGGAAATACCGTAATACATACTTTAAAAATATGTACTTCACTAAACTGGAAAACTTAAAATAAATAAAAAATTTCTTGATTGATATGACTTATTAAAGTAAAATAAAGATCAGATAAACAACTTAAACAAACACACAACCCCTAGTGAGATAGAAGCAGCCATTAAGAATCTCCCCTATCCCCCCAAATACCAGGGCCAGAGGGATTCACCACAGAATTCTATAACACCTTCAGAGAATTAACACCAACACTCCTCAAATTATCTCATAAAACAGAAACCGAAGGGACATTACCTAACTATTTTACCTCAATACCAAAACCACACAACAAGCCAACAAAAAATGTAGACTGATTTCCCTTATAGATGGAAAAAATTCTCAATAAAATACTTGCAAACTGAATAAAAGAGCACATCAAAAGGATCATCCACGATGATCACTTGGCCTCATCCCAGAGATTCAGGGATGGTTCTACATAGGTAAATCAATGAATGTAATTAACCACACAAACAGACTGAAAGACAAACGCCACGTGATCATCTCATTAGATTCAGAAAAGTTTTTTGATAAAATCTGATATAGCATGTTGCTCCAAAGAAGTGTTCTGTGTTACTAACGTGATCATGCAGTTGACTAGAGCAGCAACAAGGACAAGCAGGAGCTGCATTTACACTACGTGTGGTCCTGTAGGTTCCTTTGAAGATGACCGTCAGCCCCGGCATCTTCATGGATCAGTAGGATTAATATAGTGAAAATTATTATTCAACCAAAAGCAATGTATAACTTTTTGGCATGAATCTTAAATGTTCTTTTAATAAAAAATCCAGTGCCAGATATTGGGGTAAATGTGAAAGATCAGAGAGACAAAGGAACAAGCCACAGCTACTTCTCACCTTGCCAGTTCCAAAAATCCTCTGACTTGAATGCCTCTGAGTCCTCAGCTAAAACAGGTCCAGCCGAGAAAGGCTTAGTTCCTGTCTCCTCACGCCTTATATATCTTTCTCTGCCCAGCCATATTACTTCCTTTCTTGCACTGGCATTAAAGGCCTGTGATTCCCAAGTACTGGGGTTAAAGGTATGTGCCACCAGTGCCTGGCTCTGTTTCTATCCTAGACTGAATCATTCTCATGTAATACAGGGTGGCTTTGAACTCAGAGATCCAGGTGGATCTCTGCCTCCCAAGTGCTAGGATTATATGTGTGTGCCACCACTGCCTGGCCTCTATGTTTAATGTATTGGCTTGTTTTGTTCTCTGATCTTCAGGCAAAGTTTATTAGGGTACAACAAAATATCACCACACAGATTCAACCAATTCTCATCAAAATTCTAACACAATTTTTCACAGAACTTCAAAGGACAATTTTCAGTTTCATATGGAAACACAAAACCCAGGATAGCTAAAACTATCCTGAATAATAAAAAACTGCTAGAGGTATCACCATCCCAGATTTTAAGTTGTACCACAGAGATATAATCATAAAAACAGCAGCATGATGTTGTCATAAAAACAGACTTGCTGATCAATGGACTCAAACTGAAGTCTCAGACATAAGTTCACACACTCATGGCCACCTAATTTTTGACAAACAAGCCAAAGACTGAGGGTAAATAGCATCTTCAAAAAATGGTGCTGATTAAGCTGGATGGCTGATGTGGAAGAGTGATAATAAATTCATATCTATCACTCTGTACAAAATTAAACTCTAAATGGATCAAAGATCTCAGCATAAGACCAAATACACTGAATCTGATAGAAGACAAAGTATAGAATAGTCTTGAACTCAATGGCACAGGAAAAGACTTTCTAAACAGGACATCGATAGCACAGGCACCAAGACCAACAATTAATAAATGAAACCTCAGGAAGCTGAAAAGCTCTGTATGGCAAAGGCCTCTGTCTTTCAAAGTGCCAGGCTACAGAATGGTCAAATATCTTTAACAACTACACATCAGATAGATGATTAGTATCTAGAACATACAAACAACAACAAGCATTACTTGTTACTGAACATCAAGTAAACAAATAACCCAACTAAATGTGAGGTACAGAACAACTAACCAGATAATTCTCAAAAGATGAGACACAAATGACTGAGAAGGAGTTGAAGAAATGTTCAACATCCCCAGCCATCAGGAGATGCAAATTAAGACTTCTTTGAGATTTTTATCTTACACTAGTAAGAATGGCTGAGTTCAATGAAACAGGTGACAGACATGCCAGCAAGGATGCAGGAAAAGAGGAAAATTTGTTCACTGCCGGTGGGAGTGAGAACCTGAACATCTCCTAAGGAAATTGGTATGGTAGTTCTTCAAGAATCCAGCTGTATGCCTTTTAGGCATATACTCAAAAAACTCTACATCTTTCTACAGTGGTACTTACTGATCCATGTTAATTGCTATTCTACTCATAATAACCATAAATTGGAAACAGCATAGATGTTTATCAGTTAGTGAGCATATAAAGAGAATGTGATATATTTACACAATGGAATATTATTCAGCTGTTAAGAAAAAATATTTCAAGATAGTCATAAAGAATACTGGCAAAAGTAATAACATTCTTTTCATTATTTTTCTTCTAGAAAATATGAATTTTAAAAAGCTCATTATTTCTTCTATTATATTGTGGGATTCAATATTATTTACTAAAGAATTAAAAAAAAATAATATTTGAAAGTAGTAAAGATTTAAAAATTCCCCATTCTTAATTCTCTAAAATGATAAATATATATAGCTACAACACATAAAAGCAATAGTTCTGTATGATTCCCAAGGTTTTGTCATATTATAAGGAGTTGCTGGGATGAGAATACTTTTGAACAAGTGAGGTGGATAAACTTGTTAGCAGTGGATATCTGGGGCTTGAGTCCAGGCAGCTGAACGACTCAGCAGTCAGTACTGTCTAGTTTGTAGAGAGGACTGTGAGTGTGGAAAACTCTGGGGAATAAAGATCAAGGACCAAACATAGAATGATGCCATTATTTTGTCTCAATAGAAGAAGAAATAAGTAAGGAATACTGAGAAGAAACCACTAAGGGACTATATCGTCATAATATCAGGGAAACCCAGGAGGGATGGGTTTCTTTCTCAAATCAGTCAATGCCTTAGTGAAGGGAAGGACACTTGAGTGCTAGCGGTGATATATTTAGCAAAAAATGAAGTCTATAACTCCCTCAAAAAGGTCACAAGACATTGAGTTCTTGCTCTGCAAACACACACACCACCACCACCACCACCACCACCACCACCACCACCACCTCCACCATGAACAACAACAGCAACAACAAACAACAAAAATCATGTAGAAATATAGACCAATGCTGAGCCTGTAGTGTGGGGAACTAAGTGAGCTGGTGGGAATATCCCAGATGCTCAAGCTGATAGCAAGAAGGCTCAAGGCATCCATGCAAATACATTTGTTTCCTCACAAGTCTGTAAATTTAAAGCATAGGATTTTAGGCATTAAAAACTGACATTTTACACATGCATGCCATGGACTCTCATTTTTTGATTTTCACTGGCAATGAAATTATGCCTTCAAATCCATTTTGTTCATTAATTCCAGAACTTGTCTATTGAGTTTCGTTTTTCTGGTATTAATATAAAAGCCTTCTCTTTATAGCCCAAAAGTCAAGAGTCTAGTATGATAGGAGTCTTTGAATGAGGAGCTTGAGGGTCATCTAACTGTTAGAAGAGTGGGGGAGCAATGTTAATAATCTTGATCTTGTTTAGCTGTTATTTCCCCCAATCTTCCTTTGCTTTATCAATCCCTTTGTCTAATCCATTTCCAAGATTTACACATTTTTTTCCATCAAGTTCCCAAGAAAATCATTCACATTTGCATCTGTGTAGTAGTAACTCAGGTCCCCTAGTGAAGAGGGCAACAGATTTTAAACTCATTTCCTTCACCCGCTTCTTTTCTTGAATTTGTATTGGACTCAGTGGGAGTCAGATGGGAAATCTGGGCTGAGTGACATAGTCTTTCTTAGGCATCATTTGCACATTATCCAAATGGTCAGATGTGTGTCAGCTTCTTATGTTTCTTGTGTAGATTAAGTGAGCTAATTCATGTAAATACCTGACAATGAGTTCTCAGGCAGTGGGAGGGGATGATGTTCTCAGTGATGTGATCTACCTTTCCAACGTTGTCTTTCATTTTCTTACAGTCTGATGGGATCAGAATCTTTATCACCCTAAGTAATGTTTACCTGCAATGTCTCCCTTCTCTACCCTGCTGAAGTCCAGTGTAGGCTTAGGCTTTAGCTCAAATGCCTCCTTAAAGTCACAGTCCTTGCTTATCTCAACAACTGAAGACAGTTTTTTCCCCTACATTTTCTGTTCTAAATGTCCCCTGAGTTGTCTAGAGGTACTTTTATTTTCTCCCCTCAGATTAGATGTCAACAGAGAGTGCATAGAGACCCAGCTGTCAAGAAATAGCTATTCTATTTCATCTTAGGGTAGAGAGGCCATGCATTCTTGTGTATGTCTGTGTTGTATGCACATGTACATTTTCATGTGTCTACACATGTCCATTGAAGTCAAGTACTTTCCTTAGTCACTCTCTGCCTTAGGTTCTGAGACAAGAGCTCTCCCTGAATACAGAGCACACTGACTGGGCAAGACTAGCCAGTGAATGCCAAGGATCCTCCTGTGCCCATCTGTCACCAAACTTCACTTGGGTGTTGGGATTGAGCCTAGACCCTCATACCTAAACATCTCCCTACTGGAGTCTGTGTGCTCTAAGACATTATTCCTTGATGACTTGTCTTCCTCTAGCCCCTGCTGCTTGTATCAGCTGCATGGCAAAGATTATTGCCTCATAATCCTAATTCTAAAGCCAGTTTTCTTTGTCGACACCCTGATATCTCCTCGCTTCAAGGGTTTTCTCTTTCTTCTTCATCCTCTCCTTAGGCAACTTTGGTCTTGATCATGGCCCTGCTATATTTTCTGCTTCCTGCTTCTATTCTGACCAAACTACAAGGCTGCCAGTTAATACAGCAATGCCATGTACCACTGCTTGTCTCCCACAGCTTAAATCTCTGTCTAAGGGTCATGTACTTAACCCCACACCATAGTCATTGTCCTCACCCCTAGCAGTACAGTCTGTCCCTGGAGTTCACCCTTTCATGCTTCTGTGACTTGATCTTAACTGGAACCAGCTTCTTATCCCCAGGCTCCACTCTCTTCTTCATGACATTATTCCCCTAACCTTAGGAACTCCATGCTAAGCATCTGGAAGTATCCAGTCTTGATATACAGCACAGTCTACTCACCTGATGCTCACTACATCCATCCTTGCCTCTGTGTAGTGATGGCTTCTATCTTGTAACTCCCATTCATTTTAAGGTCTTTAAAGGCTTGGACAGTAAATTTATCACTCTCATTCCCCACAGAGGCTCCCTCAATGTCTTGCAATTAAAAGGGTTTTAAAACAAACAACCAGTGAAGGGAATAGATTAGGATTACTGTTTGGATTTGAAGATATTCATTGTGTCTCACATGGAATCCTTTTCACCTGCTGAGATGAATTTCTAAATGGTCTATTAAATAAAAAACATGGAGCCAAATATAGGGGCGAAAGCCTTAGAGAGATCAGGGAAATAGGAATAGCCACCAGCCAACCTTACCTCACCAGCTCTGCAGCTTCCAAATGCAAGCTACTTCCTGTCTTACCCATGCCTTTATTGCCTTGCTGTTCTGCCCTCTTATTGGTTATCTTAGCTCAGCTACCTCACTTCCTTGTCACTGCCTGTCTATACAGACCTCCAGGTCTCTATGGTTGGTACTGGGATTAAAGGCATGTGTTACAGCACTTGGCTCTGTTCCCTAGTATGGCCTTGAACACACAGAGACCCTGCCTGCTTAGTGATAGGATTAAGGGTGTGTGCTACCATTGCCTGACTTTTGTATTTACTTAAAATGGCTTGCTATTTCCTCTGACCTCCAGGCAAACTTTATTTATTAACATACAAATAAAATATTGCCACAACCTGCAGCTAATCTATCAACTTTCTTCCGGTGAAGCCTTGGTTTTGGGTCCAGCGCTTTGGGATAGAGATACTCAGGCCTCTCGAGTGAGAGAAATTGCTCTGTGTACAACATCAGCACTAGAGAGAGAAAAAAGTCCTTGTCTGAAATAGGCATTTCCTTCTACTTACAACACACTCAGCCCAAGGCTGGTGCTGACAAGATGCTTGCTGGGGAACTGAGACAATGCCGTAAGGAAGATGTCGGGGCTGACGGTCATCTTCAAAGGAACCTACAGGACCACACGTAGTGTAAATGCAGCTCCTGCTTGTCCTTGTTGCTGCTCTATTCAACTGCATGCTCACGTTAATAACACAGAACACTTCTTTGGAGCAACATGCTATATCTGGTTACCAGCTATTTGAATCAAGAGGATGCTTGAAACATACTAAATGAAGCCAACTTTCTTGCTCAACACTGGTATTTATAATTATTGGGGAATTAAATAGAACGGAGAAAAGTGGTAATGAAATAATTAAAACTGATAAAGTGATGCACAGTTTACTGCTTTCATGTCAACAAGGGAGCAACTTCTATATTGTCCTGGATTGCATATTTTCATTTTGAATTTTATGCTTTCCTTTCCCAGTGGCTTTTAGTACGTGTGTGTGTGTGTGTGTGTGTGTGTGTGTGTGTGTGTGTGTGTGTGTGTGTATGCACTACTAAGCAGATCACTGATAACATTACCAAGGAATTTTGAGAACTTAGGATTTGAAATTCTTTTGAATATTAACATAGCATACAAGTTTAAAATTGCACTCTTGGCAGAGAAAGAGTCCAGTGGGGGCATGAAGAAGAAGATGATGATGATGATGATACAATGTGTGGTGATATATTGTGTACCCTAATGGTATTTGCCTGAAGATCAGAGAACAGAACAAGCCACTAGATTAAACATAGAGGCCAGTCAGTGGTGGCACACACCTTTAATCCCAGCTTTCAAGAAGCAGAGATCCATTTGGATGTCTGTGAGTTCAAAGCTACCCTGGACTACATGAGATTGACTCAGTCTAGGAGAGAAACAGAGCCAGAGAGTGGTGGGACACACCTTTAATCCCAATTCTTGGGAGTCACATGCCTTCAATCCAAGCACTAAGAAGGATGTAATATGGATGGATATAAGGCATGAGGAGACAGGAACTAAAGTTTTTGGCTAGAGGCCTTTTGGCTAGAGAGCTTTTTAGGAAGAGGACTCAGAGACATTCAGTCAGAGGATTTGTGGAGTTGGTGAGGTGAGATGTGGCAGTGGCTTGTTCCTTTGTCTCTCTGATCTTTCAGCATTTATTCCAATATCTGGCTCTGGGGTTTTATTGAAAAACCAATTTAACATTTGAGCAACAACAATGACTATATAGTAGCAAAGATAAAAATATTTAAGTGAAAAATGGACAGAAATCCCAAGGTGACAAGTGTGTAGGACTTTTCAAATGCAATTGATCCAGGAGGCCAGAAATTTTCTTGCAGAATGCCTTTCAGAGGAATTTCAACAGCCTGTTCAAGGGATAATATGATTTTCAAAAACACCTGGAAGTTGTTTACTCATTCTTATATTTATACAGACTCTCATGTAGCCCAGGCTGTTGTGTGAAGCTTTGTGAAGTGGAGGATGACTTTGAACTTTTGATCCTCATGCCTCTGCCTTCTGAGTGCTAAGGTTGACAGTGCTGGGGAACCAACTAAAGGCCTTGTGTGTGCTGAGAAAGCACTCTATCAGCCAAGCTCCATGGTGTACTAGATAGATGTATTTCTTACAGCAGGAGAAGAGCAAAGGAAAATTCAAATCAAAGAAATAAATATATAAGAGAATCATCGCCAATATTTGGAATATTTAAAATCCAAAGATAATTTGAACAGAGAGGAGTGAAATGGGTCCATCTGATCCTGATATGTGTAATAGTTTATTGGCAGCAGGAGTTAAATGAATATCCTCTTTGCTAGGGGTATGTTTCACTAGTTACAGATTTTCATTTGTAAGTACTCATGTAATCATAATGTCAAACTTGGTCTGTGATTTCATAGTAAAGGGCTGAGATGTAAAGAGGTCATCTAGAATGGATGTCTGGCAAACCTTGATGATACCTAAGTGATGCTGCAGCTGACTGGTATCAGGAGAGAGAGAGAGAGAGAGAGAGAGAGAGAGAGAGAGAGAGAGAGAGAGAGAGAGAGAGAGAGAGAGAGAGAGAGTTGGGAATAGTGAAAAGAGTCAAAATTATAAATGTAATCAGTGTACCTGGGTGGTAGGGGAAGGCTAAGTCAGATGGGAGCTGGGCATAGTGACTAGTCCTGTCTCAGTGGAGTCACTCAACACCATCACCAATGCAGGGAACAAACAATGAAATTGAAAAATATGTTGGTTCTTCTATACGATGGTACTATCTCAGGTGTTTCTGGTACATCTCGAATGAGATTGATGTTTATATTGGTAAATTTGCTGGCACAGGTTCCCCTCCCTAGTATTAGGTGGCCTTGGCTAGTATTTGAGAACAAAATGGCAGACCCTTTCCTGCATAGGTGAATTCTTTATAACTTAAGTCCTTTGAGACACTGGCTTTTTCCTACCTTTGGACTCAAGAAACAGTAGCATGTCATGGGCTTTCCGTCTGCAGACTTTGGAGTGGAAATGTGAAATAACAATGTTCCTAGGCCCCCGGCTTCCCAGTTCACGCTGAAGATCATGGGACTCATCAGCCTTTGTAGTTGCATGAGCCAATTAATTCTTTATAATAAATTATCTGTCTGCCATCTATCCATTTATCCAATCCATCTATCTATTTATATGTACACATGTTTACATGTGTAGGTACACCCTGCCTAATGCATCAAGAAATGTAGATATAAATATATTACTTAGAATTATGACAATACTAGCAGAAAGTCCAAAAGCCCAAATGGGAACTTTTAAATAACAGGATTCAGAGAAAGGGATTTGAGTGGAGAGATAAGGCTTCATGATACTATGATTTTTCTTTGTTAAAGGCATGTATTAATGTATGAGACCATAAAATACCAGCTTCAATAAATCTCTTTAAACTATGAATTTCATACTTAACTCTTCTTTTGAAAACTTTTCAACATTTTAGGAAAAATACATGAAATTCATGTTATTTGAATATTGAATTTGTAATTGTACAAAAGCACATAAGATTGAGAAAATTTACAATTCAAAGTAGTGAGTTTGAATTTTAAAAGGCCCATACATAATTAGATTCTCTAACAAGCTTGAGCAAGTGAACGTGTCTAAAGGTGTTAATTGTTCATCTCTCTTAAGGAAATGTACTCTTTTGTGTGTAGACACTAAGTTTTAGAAAGCTGCTTCATTTATTAAACCACATTGTGTTGAAGTGCCACAAAGCAGTGATCATGTGAGGCTGGAGTTGGTGGGCCACGAGTGATGAATCTAGCTGAATAAAGAACTGGGTATTGCTAGGTAGCTATGGTTCTCAGTACTCAGCATCACACACTGCAGGAGATTTGAACTATCAGGGAAATCAGGACCTCATGTTGCAACACATCTGTAACTATTTGATCAGGATACACCAATGACAATCAAAGCACTTTAAGAACAGGTGGGAAACTGTCACTGTGCACTCTGATGTGATGTGATGGTTCTGTGTAGTGATTAGCCATTCCATCTTGGATCTGGAAGTTCCAACCCCTATTGAGACTCTGGCAACTGTCACGCCTACGAGGCGGGAGGCGTCTGGAGACCTGAGACCTGGATGGGCGAGCGCTCTCTCTGTTCCTGGACCCTAGACGGTAGAGGTTGACTGAGCAGAGCTCCAGAGAACACTGCTGGATTGCGATACACCTTCCCCAGACCCCCGCAATCTACCTATCCCTTCATTTGTAAGTCACCCACTAAATAAATCCTCCTTTTAACTACGTGGAGTGGCCTTAATAATTTCACCAATAGTTCTGCTTTCATGTCCAGAATGATTGTGTTTTGTGGGCTGGTGAAAAAGCTGAGGCAACTAACTCCCTTGTGAATCAAGACTTCTGCAGTCAGTTGCATCCCTGATACCACCTGCATCCAGCCAGCATGCCTAGTTCCGGGGACTTGCTGATGTAAGCTGTGAGTCATCATGGGAGCTCTCACTCACTGTACACCATGAACCACACATGGATTTCTGCAAAATAAATACACAGAATCTCAAGTAAGACCTCATGACACACCACCCTAGGAACCCAAGTTAATTCATTTATTGTGTGTGCGTGTGTGTGTGTGTGTGTGTGTGTGTGTGTGTTCATGTAAGTACATGTGGGCACAACTATGCCATGCCACACATGTGGAGTTCAGAAGATAGCCATCTTCCTCTTAGTTGGAGATAAGACTACTGTATCTTTTGCTACTGCATTTGTCAAACTAGCTGATCTGTGCACTGGACCTTCTCCTCTCTCCCTTCCATCTTGCTGTAAGCATACTGGGATTACAGAGGAGCACCACTGTGCCTGGCCTTTATACAGGTTCTGGGGAATTAAATTGTGTGTTCACACTTGTGTGTTAAGCAGTTTATCCACCGAGCCACTTCCTTAGCCAGGAACCAGAATCTATAAGGATCAGATCATTTTAGGAGCCTGAGCTAGCAAATGCCTTCGAGGGAATTAATTGTTCTTTCCTTCCAAGTAAATAAATTCAGCCAGAGCCTGATGTGAATAAGTTCCTAATATTAAAGTTGTACTGACTTAAACTCTATAAAGTAATAGCTTCATGCAGCTGGGGAAGGTGTGGCAATTGCAATCACAAAAGGATTTACTAGGAAGGGTCCACTTTAGACCCAGGATGTGCTGATCTGGGGCATCACAAATTGTATATAAGAGGGATTTGCCTTGATTTTATGCTCCTGACTGTAACCAGTCTGCATCAATGCACCTGCCAGTTCCCACACATATTTTGGTGGATGTAAGTCTCTAGTTTGGGAACACAGTTTGGTTTTTTTTTTGCAGTAGCTGAAATCCCAGAGAGTCATGGATTAGCCAACCTCAGCTGTGTTCTAACCCACTCTCCAAGACACCGTGTAATCCCTGAAATAAAAAGAGATTCTAGGGGAAGATATATGAATGCAATAGAAGTGTAGCACTGAGGGCCCGTCACGAACACATTCAACAACTGTTCATGTGGTGATTACAGTCCACGACGGCCATGCTACCCCAAACTTCTGACAGCACCTGTGCCTTCCTAACTGAATGTTTGTGCTTTTCCTTGGTGTTCTGTTGTTATGTTTTGTTTTTCTTAGAGAGAGAAAATTTCATTTGTTCTTTCCCAATGCGGATGCCCTTATTTGTTCCTGCCTATAACTAGATGGAACTTCTACTATTACATTAGCAGGGGTAGTGGGAGGGGCCACCGATGCTTTGTTCTTGATCTCAGGGACTTTCAATTGCTCAGCAGGCTTTTAAACCATGGCCTTAATTATGCTGAATTGCATAAGCAAAATACCCCAAACAAGAGTAGAAACATACATATAGCAAAATGACTTTAAATTTGTATCAATAAACCAAAATCCATATCAATGTAAAATATTTTGAGATTAATATTTGTTTTTTAGATTAGAGTAGATTCAATAATGGGCTTGAAGCTCACCCATTCCTCTTGACTGGTGGATTAGTGAGCACCTGGGATCTGTCTCCATCCCCTCAGTGCTGTTGTTTCAGGTACTCACCACCGTGCTTGGACTGTACATAGATGTCAGGAATCCTAACTCAGATCCTCGTGATACGCAGCAAGGACTTTACCCACCAAGCCATTTGTACCTCCCCCACCGCAACTTCACCATTTGAGAATTGTCTGTCCATTTCATTAGCTCCTTCATGGCTTTGTTGACATCTGACCCTCTGTTGAGTGTATAAATTTTCTCTTTCTGTAGGCTGTGTATTCAGTTAAGGCTTGTCTGACTGTGCAGGACCTTTTAAATTTTAAATCCAATTTGAATTGATTATGGAAAAGTAAGTGGTTTTTCTATGTGGATTTTGTATTCTGCTACTTTGCTGAAAGTATCAGTGTTAAGTGTTTTCTTGTTGAAGCTTTAGGGTCTTTTAACTAGAAGGTCCTATCATCCACAGGCAGTGGCATGTTGACTTCTCCTATGTGTATCTTTTTTATTTCTTTCTCTTACCTTGCTGCCACAAGCCTCAAGCATTACCCTCAGTATGAGGAGAGAATAGACACTTTTTTTAAATTGTACCCCTTCATAAGAATTTTTTCTAGACTTTTATCTATTAAAGCCAATTCGGAATTTTCATAACGAGAATAAAGCATGTTCTATGGAGCTGACTCATCATCAGTTTCTCATAATCGATGTGTAACTTCAATGTGACAATCAGTTCACCCAATCATTCTTGTGGTCATTGTGATAAAATATTTATATAAGTTATTTAAATATTGATAAGGAAAACCACAATGTAGAAAGGGGTTTCACTTTCATTTATCTTAAAGGTCACCAGCTCCCCTGATGTTTTCCTCTTTTATGCAGTTGTGTGGACATAGTGAGAAACCGTGGTTTCTGAGGGGAAAACATAATAAAACTGGCAGATAATACCCAGACTCTGCTGAAGTAGTAATCAGTGAAGTGGCTGCTCTTACTTCTTGACTTATAGATCTTACTGTGGTACAAAGAGCAGTTGACTTTATATGGTTTGAAGCTTTGTTCAGGGTTAGGAAAATATGCCATTCTTGTACCAATGGTTCCTAATGATGTTAAGATTCCTAAATGTATCTTCTTACTTAATGTATTTTCTTATTAAATGCTCTCTTTTCAATTTGTCTAGATTATTCTTTATGTATATGTTTAAGACTATAATTATAATCTCAAAAATAAAAAATACAAAAGTAATATAAGTTCAATCAGCTAGTAATGAAATTATGTAAGTTAGTTACTAGGTATTCAGGATTTTGTTGGCAAAAGACCATCATCTGAGGGAACAGGAAAAGTGGGTGGCTTAAAAATAGTTTTGTAAGTTTTATTTGGCACAGACTCTTGGTGTAGATTAGAATTTGCTTTCTAAGATACAGTCTGATTCATTCAGGCCCTTTTCTCTGTTGGTTTGTTTATTTTTGTTTGTTTTGTGTGTGTGGTTTTTCTGGCCTTCTTCGGCTCACAACTCCTCCTTGCTAGTCTGATTAAATGATGGAAAATGTTGATGGTTTGCTCACCACAATTTCTCTCTTCCTTAAGAATATTCTTTCAGGGAGCAGTTAATCCAGGCTCTCAGTGTGAGGGGATTCAGGCCATCAAGTGGGGCAGGCCTGGTGACAGAAGTGGGGGACATAGGAAGTCAGGAAGCAGGGAGTTATGAATGCTGATGCTCAGCTCGTTTTTTTTCTATTTACTCAGTCCCAGAGCCTGGCCCACGGAGTGATATCACTCGATAGTTGGAGTGGATCTTCCCACCGCAACAAACCCAATTTGCAAACTCCCTCAGAGACATGCCTAGAGATTTGTTTCCTAGGTGACGATAGATCATATCAAGTTGACAGCTACTGTTAGCCATATGTACACACCTTTATATAAAATATTGTATGTACATGATTTTCCTTTTAGACATAACACTTACCTTCTCCAGGGACCAACTTCTCTGTGCTCTCGCCTTAAGTGGGCTGGTTATCTCTGCAGAAGCCAGTCTTTTCTTTGTTAACTTCATGCCAAACTTATGGCAGGATCAGGCTTTAGCATATAATAATAATCAATTTAGCCAAATAAACAGTGACCTTCAGTCTTGAGGATGTTGAAAATGGATGGTGTGTAGTTCAGTGGAGTTGATGGGATTTGTCCATTGTGACAAATGACCGTGAACCACACCTTTGTATACAGACATTTTTATATTGTGACTGTACCATTTTTATAAACAAGAGGCAGGGACTACTTTCATAGCCTTTGTGTATAAGCTGAACTGGTAAATTTTTTCCTGACTGACAGAATATGACTAAAATGGCATGGTACAAGTAAGTTCAAAGCCATTTTATAGTGTATATTTTCAATTAATTGGAGAATCTACTCCAGTCAATTGGAGGTTGAGAATCCAAAGATCAGAGAGTGAATCCACAGTCAGTCAAATAGACACGCTCCTGATGAGTGGTCAGTGTCTGCAGGTAAATGAGAGACACTAAGTAAGGCTCAAAGAACTGCCAAGCAGGAGCTGGAGAGATGGCTCAGCGGTTAAGAGCACTTGTTGCTCTTGCAGAAGACCTAGGTTTGGTTTCTAGCACTTACCCAGTGGCTCATAACTATCCATACTTTTAGTTCCAGTGGATTTGATGCTCTCTTTGGACCTCTATGGGTACCTGGCTCACATACGGTGCACATACATTCACGCAGGCAAGGCACTTACATTCAATCAATCAGTCTCGAAAACAAGAACTGCCAAATTGACATCCAAGCAGTTATGAAAGGATATGAAAGACTTTTATTCTGTAATAGGCAACAGAAACAAACTCAATATGGAAGACAGCTAAAGGGTTGCTGTGGTTTGCTTGTGGTTTGAGTGTGCCCCGATATCCCCATGGAAGGGATTGACTCCTGGTGCTGCTGGGAACTTTGAGATGGTGAGGAGGTCCTTAGATCAACGTGGGGTGCCCACCACAGGAGTGAAGCACCCCTCCTAGCCTCCACTCTCCTCTTTGCTGCACTTTGAAGACGTCGCTATTCTGCTTTTCCATGTACTCCTGCATGCCATTCGGCCACCTGCCACCCTCACTCGCTGAGCCGATGCAAGTGCCAAGTCTGTGACCCTCTCAAGCTGTGAGCCAGACAGGTCCTTCCTCTTTTTAGCTGCCTGGGGTATTTGGACCCTTAACGCTGTGATGCAAAAAAAAAAAAAAAAAAAAAAAGTCTTTTCTCTTTGCAGCAATTGTCTTCAGTATTTCACTGCAGTAGCGAGCCACTGGCTAACAGAAGCACAGTCCACTACTAGAGCATGTTAGACAGACATAATTCGCATTGGTACTCCATACTGTATTTTCATTTTTTTGTTTCTTTCTTTAAAAATTGTGTCATACCCTGGATTTTGGTCAAAAGCATACCTATTTCTTTTGATGCCAAAATAAGCATGAGAATTTTCCTAAATATAAGAGCTATCAAGGGAGGTGTTTTAACTGGTCTGTAAAAACATGAATCCTGGCATACATGCTGCACCTCACTTTGAATACCATGGTGTTTCTCATATGTGGCTTTGAAATACACAGCAGTGAGGACAAAGATGGATGGAGCTGTGGATTCCTTGTAGCTCTGCCTGAATGCTGTATCTTTCATTTGTGAGGTGATGAGCTCCTTCCCCTTCTCCTCTGTATCCTTGATTAAGAATCAAAGTCTTAGTTACCTGATTTTGGACAGTGTACTTAAGACATCCTGGTGAGAACCTTTGACCTGATTTCTGTCAGTTCTTCACAGAGTCAAGGCTCTGAGTTTTTTTCTTTTTAATTGAGGAATATGTCGCCTGTTTATTTGTATTGTTGCAGGAAGGAAATTAATGGTTGCTTGGCAACCAGTTGCCTATCAGCCTCCTAAAGCAGGAGGGATTGCTAGGTAAATCATGAGATGTTTTCTTTTCAGAAAAGATAGGACTCTTCTAAACATATTCTACTATCTTAGAAGCATCAGCAAAACAAAACAAATAGTGAAATGACCCAATTTTACATTTGACCAATTTGCTATAGCTCTGCTATTAAAATATTGGAAAATGTATGCAGTCAGTTGAAAACATTCCCTGCCCTGATCCAGATGTGTGTTCAGTATGGAAAGCTGCCTCCTTCCCTCCCCTTCCCTCGCAAGGACTTCTTCTCCACGTGCAGGGTTAAGGTACAGAGGATGGGTTCTCCATTAGCGCTCTGCAGTTTTAGTATTGCCCCTGGAAATGACTATTCCATGTAGTTCAATTTAGTTTTCATCAGAGTAATTGAGAAAACAGATTTAAAAGGACTGAGTAATAAAAAGGACCCAAGCCTATGAATGGAGGAGCTCATTGTGTTTGTTTTGTGGCTGACTAGTTCACCAACACAGACATGGCCCCTTCTATCCTTACCTGGGGATTGTGCAGGATTGGACTACATGATCTGTGGAGCCATGGTATGCAGAAACATTTTAAATGATCTCAGAAAACAATCTCTATGGTGGTATTTAATTTGTACTGAAATGTGATTTTAATTGTATGTTAATAAATAAAGTTGCCCGGGGGTCAGAGCTATATATATATTAGAGCCATAGCAAGTGTGAGGTGGTGGTGGTGCCTGCCTTTAATCCCAGCTCTTGGTCGACAGAGCTAGGTAGATCTCTGTGTGTTCAGGGATACAGCTAGCATTGGAGACATATGCCTTTAAGACCTAGAGGGCTATACATACAGACAGTGACGAGGCAGTCTCGTGTTTGGGTTTACAACCAATGAGAAGGTAGAACAAAAAGACTATGTAAAGACAAACACACAGGAAGTAGGTCTCTTTCGGGGAGGTAGGAGCACCGCAGGAAGGGTAAGGTTTTAGCTCTGAGCTCTGACCTCTCGGCTTTCTTTCCCTTTTACATTGGTTCTGTGTTTCTTATTTAATAAGACGGTTGGTTACATCTACATCTGGCACCCAACATGACAAGAATCCATTAAAAACCGCTTGGCTTGGTGGCAGGTCCGGTTTCCTGCAAGGGCGGCTGGCTTCCTAGTCCGAGCGGTCTGCTCCCTAGCCTGGGCCCAGGCCTGCTTGGCCTCAGGCCGGACTAACCGTGAGCTGCTTGCTTAAAGCTGGTGCTACAAACAACTCAGGCCTGCCCTGCCGAACAGGGCCCCTGCCAGTAAAGCCAACGCACACGTGGTCGGAGCTTAAGGAAGCCAGAGCCAAGCCTTGACTCAGCTCAAGAAGAAACACGTGGCTGGATTTAAGCTTTAGCCGGCTACACTTTCTTGTTCTCTCTCTCTCTCTCTCTCTCTCTCTCTCTCTCTCTCTCTCTCTCTCTCTCTCTCTCTCTGGATTCACACCTAGGACACTAGGTGGCTAATGCATCTTAACTTAATAGATACTATGATATGTATGTAAATAAAACTCAAACTGCAGTTCCAGGGGGTGATCAAAAGGACCACGAAGCAATCAGAGGGGCCCATGAGCAGAGAAGAATACAAAGGATGGAGACAAAGACTTTCAGCAGAACAAAGAGAAGAAAATGAGAGTGTTCGTTGTGTATGTTGTTTATATTTTAGGGGCATATCGCCTTGATGTGATTTCATAATTGCTTTACTAAGAACTGATTATAAAATTACAGACATGTTCCATGAAAATTTGACCTAGCAGTAGCATGGTGAATAATTTTCTTCCCAAAGAACCAGATGATGTATTAAATCCCTCTACATTTTGTCATGAAATTTAAAAGGAAGGCAGTATATTTCTCTCAGTATAAATGTTTCAGATACACTAATCTCTTGCTTAATCTGGAGGAAGTAGTGATTAAAGAGTGATGACCAAATAAAATTTTTAGCTCATATTATGAACTCAGGAGGCTCTATATTAGCAAAGTGGGGAGCAAGAGATCTCCACATCCTTGCTTCCTCATTACACTGGTAAAACCACCTAGAAACTGGGGGGGGGGGCGACTCTCCAGCAACTCTGAGTAAAATAGCCAGAGCTCCATAGCAGACAGCTGCTTAGGCTCCATTATGAAAGGTATTTTGCCTACCCTTGCTCCATCTTCTGGTCCAGCGCACCCTAGAGCTAAAGGAGGAGCCAGTCTGGTTGCCAGATCCCTGACTAGAACAGCCCGAAGCAGAGTGATTTAATTTCAAGATTTCGATCGTCTGAGGATTACTTGAGGAACAGCCAGTGCCTTACTTAGAGTAAGGAATAGTGGTGGAAAGTCCTCCTGAGAACTGTGAGGGTTTGTGGACACGCACATACCAAAGGCAAGATGTCACAGGTAGCGTTTTTCACCCAACCATCCACAGTGCTAAGGAACGCTGGAGTGGTGCTCTCAGGAAAACGATGACACAGAAAAGCAGCCAAGCTTTGAGGCTGGAGAACTAAAAGTGACACAGGCAGGGATGCATCTTCTGAAAAGAACAAGGCCTCTCCCTTCAGGTCTCCTAGGGCTAATCTTTAGTTCTGTAGAAAGCTTAGCCAATCCAGGAAGAATATCCTGACACTGAGTCACTCTCTATGAAGCCAGAGACATGGCTGTTATTTTCAACAACAAAATCAAAAGTCACATGATGGAATAGGAAAACATGGCTCATTCAAGGGAACAAAAATAACTGACAGAAAGCACACTCGAGGGGGTTTGAACTGAGAAAGACCTGTGGAGGATGAATTGCACAGAGACTTCAGAATCATGGCCTCCAAGAGATCAGGAATGTAAAATAAAACACGATGAATAGCTAAGCAACGTGTCAAGAAAACGATGTGTCTACACAACAAGACTAGCAAAGGGACAGAGGTGATGAGCATTGCAAAGATGGGAAGTGTCGGACCTCAGGCAGATAATTTACTAAAGAAACTCCACAGCAGCAGTCGTAGCTGGGGAGAGGTCGGTAAACTCAAGGACAGAACGGATGTAAGGACTGAGTTTGAGGAATAGGAAAAGGACTGAAGCATCGTGAACAGTCTGGGAAACTTATGGACACCATCAAGGCCAAACACTGTAACAGGCACAGGATTAGAAAAAGGCAAAAGTGTCAGAGGTGACTGGAAATGTTTCAGACCTGATGAATGATTTTACAAGTGTGGGAAATTGGGAGAACTCTGAGAAAATTTCAATAGACCCAGGTTGAGACACATTATAACCAACTGCAAAAAACCAAAGAGAAGTCAGCAAGAAAGAAGTGACTTACAGATAGGCAGAGTCTTCAGTAGTGTTACCAGCCTGCTTTCCAGTGTCCCCAAAGGCAGCCGGATAATGTATTTTAAATGCTAACGGGAAATAAACCTATCGGTTGAGAATTCTGCATCTGGTAAAACTTTGCTTTAGAGGTGAAGGAGAAACTCCACACTCACAATGGTTGAACTTGTACATTTTATGCCATTTACATTTAGCTATAACTGAAGCCAAAACAATCCCGACGACATGAGTACATTACATGTGTGACATGGGAAACGATTATTTCTTGAGCATTATGTATGTTGTTGGACTAAACGTATATGTATTTATGTGTAGTTAGTCTACATATAAATAGTTCATTTGTTTAATGTGATAACAATATGAAGACAATACAGGCTAATGAAAAAGTTAGAATTTAAATATACATTGGTTTAAGTAAAAATCCTATTTTCTCTACAGTTTCATGAAAAGGAAACAAAAGGAAGGTATTCAGGAATTTATTATGAAAATGAAATTAATATGCACATTGCAGGACATATGTATAGAAACTAACTACCAGAACATTTTTTTTTTTTTTTGGTTTTTCGAGACAGGGTTTGTCTGTGTAGCTTTGTGCCTTTCCTGGAACTCGCTTTGGAGACCAGGCTGGCCTCGAACTCACAGAGATCCGCCTGCCTCTGCCTCCCGAGTGCTGGGATTAAAGGCGTGCGCCACCACCGCCCGGCTCCCAGAACATTCTTAAGCATTCTCAGTGTTCATGTGTGAAACAGTAATTAGAAACAGTTATGTTTAATATTTTAGAAATACAGGAATAATTTCTTAAACAGTTTTAAGATTTGTCTTATTTTATTTGTATGAGTGTTTTGCCTGCATGAATGTATGTGCACCATATACTTGCAGTGCCCATGGAGGTCAAAAGATTAGATCCCCTAGAACTGAAGTTTTGGATGATTGTGAGCCACCAGGTAGTTGCTAGGAACCAAACCCAGGTCCTCTGTAAGAGCAACAAGTACTTTTAAAGGCTGAGCCATCTTTCCATCCCTAGAAATAATTTCATAGTATAATTAACCTCCCCCACAAGGAAACTCTATTTCACTATTTGATTAGGAAGGTGTTAGTATCTTTGCTGTTACAGATTTCACACATTACCCTAATGTGTATTCTCTCTCTCTCTCTCTCTCTCTCTCTCTCTCTCTCTCTTTTGTTTTTCGAGACAGGGTTTCTCTGTGTAGCTTTGTGCCTTTCCTGGAACTCACTCTGTAGCCCAGGCTGGCCTCGAACTCACAGAAATCCACCTGCTTCTGCCTCCCAAGTGCTGGTGTATTCTTTTTCTTTTTTTGAGTGACAGCTGTCTTCCAGCCTCTGTCAATGAGTGGCTGTCATGTGAGGGAGTCTTGGGCAGTCAGTTGTGAAGAGTGCTTTGCCTCCATCTGACCTCAAATGCTCTCACCAGTGCCCTCTGTACCTTTGCAAACTCTTAGTTACTAATGCAGTTATCCAATGTGACATTAGAAACCATCAAGGAGTCTGAATCTCAGTCACCACAGTGCTCAAAAGGCTGTAGAAGGCTGTATCTGTTCACTTACCCAATATTTCCCATAATTTACAAATACTTTCTTTGTATGTTTGAGCCAGTATTACTTTTGATATTTTTAAAATAGAAGTTTTTCTCTTATAACATAGCTATTGTGATCTCACTCATAATAATTGCTGATACTCTGTATTCTTTTAATACTGAGCAGGTTGGGATGTTAAGGATTAGGACATTAGAAAGATGGGAAATTAAGACTTTCCAGAACTTGTTTAGCTATGGAATTCTTCTTTTAAATAAGCATTGTGTTATTCGGCTTTCCACTGCTGTGAGAAAACCAAGAGAGATCAATTCAAAGGATAAACAGAATTTTGGCTCATGGGTCCAGAGGCTTTGTGGTAGTTTGAATATAATTGACTGTCATCATCTCAAAGGCAGTGACACTATTAGGAGTTGTGACCTTGTTAGAGTAGGTGTGGCCTTGTTAGGAGAAGTGTGTCAATGAGGGGTAAGGCCTTTGAGTTCTCCTATGCTCAAACTACCCCCAGTTTCACAGTCTACTTCCTGTCACCTCCTGATCAAGATGCTGGCAGCACTGTGTCTGCCTGCATGCCGACATGCTCTCTGCCATGATGATAATGGACTAAACCTCTGAAACTATAAGCTGCCACCTTGATTAAAAGTTTTCCTTTATAAGATTTGCCATGGTCATGGTATGTCTCTTCACAGCAGTAGAAACCCTAACTAAGACAGGCTCCATGGCTTCTTGGCCTTGCCATTTTAGGACTATGTAAGAAAAAGGTCATGTCAGGGAGAATGTGGTAGGGCTCACAGCATGATGGCCAGATCACACAGAGGGACTTACTTTTGTAACGTATCACCTTCCCTCAGATCTATGAATTGATACATGGACTAATACACTAGTTAGGCAAGAGCCTCACTGTTCACTTCCCAGGCTCACTCTTGAAGATGGTAAACCAAAGACCAAGCTTTTGACTGACAAGCTTTTGGGGCTGTTTAATATATAAACAATGTTGACTATCAATGCACACAAATGTATTTTGAGAGCTGAGGAATCAAGGTAAGAGATTACAGCACCTGAGTAGACTACAGAAATCAGAAGAGCCACATTCAAGAGAGTGAGAAGGACAGGTTTGCATTAGAGTATCATTCCTTCACTGAGCCTTGCAGCACATCACAGAGAGAGAAGCTATTTTTTGTGAGATAAAGGAAGTAAATATTTAATGGCTTTTTTTTTTTTGCCATGAAGTTCAGCAGCAGACTAGTGATATGATCCCAGTGAGTCTTGAGATCAGCCTTCATGGTCCCAATCTAGACTGACACCTGTAAACCCAAACTCTAGGGCAATTCCTGTGGAGTCATGATTTGAGCCTGCCAAGGGCCAGGATGGACCCCGTGTACACATATTCTAGGTAAACCCCAGAAGACCAAGACACTAGGCCCACCTTAGTGCCCATCCAGCAACACGTGCTCAGCTCTGGATAACAGTGAACTTGAGCAACGCTATAGATCTAGTGAGCGTGATAGACATACAAAAACGGCTTACCCTGTAGCTTAGCGCATGTTCTTCTCAATGTATGCAACATTCTCCTGAGGATATAATGTGTTAGGCTGAAAAAAAATCTCACTTCTTTCTGATTTGGTATGGTATCAAAACCATACCAAGTATATATTTTAGCCTCAATGTGATGAATTTGAAAGTCAGTAACAGAAAAAAGAAAACACACACACACACACACACACACACACACACACACACACACACACACACACAACCTTCCAGAAAACAGAATTTTAAAAATATTTTGAAAGTAAAAAACAGCATTAGTAGTTACAGGATGTGAACTGAGAATGCTGCTCAGTGGTAAAACACTCACTTAGAAGGTGTGAACCCTTGGCTTCAATCCCCTGAAAAAGCTGGAAAAAAAATCTCAGAGGTTGCAGCAAAAGCAGTTTAAGAGAGAAATTTCTAGTGAACACCTGCATTATAAAAAGGAGAAAACCTGCAAGGAGCAACATCATAGCTCAAGGAGCTGGAAAGCGAAGAACCAAGGCCAAACACTGGCAGATGGAAATAAGGAAGCAATAAACATCAGAGCATAAATAAATGAGAGAGAGAGAGAGAGAGAGAGAGAGAGAGAGAGAGAGAGAGAGAGAGAGAGAGAGACCCAAAGAACGCAACACTGCAAGTTAGCTTTTAGGAATCAGAAACAGAAGAAATGAAATCTTAGCCAAACTAATTAAGGAAAAATGTTAAGTTTCAAATAAATAAATTCAGAAATGAAAGAGAAGACATTAGGAAGATGTTTTAGAAATAATGAGGATCCTGAGTGATAATAATCCTTTTTTTTTCCTCATTAATAACAGCTGCTGAGACAACTGGTCATCCAAGTATAAAAAGATGAATTCGAATTCACATGTATATGAATATATGCATGCTTTAAAAACAAATCAAACCAGTTAAAGACTTACACATGAGACATAAACCTTGGGTGTGTGTGTGTGTGTGTGTGTGTGTGTGAAAAGCTCCTTGACAATGAGCATTTGTTTTTCTTTTTTTTTCCAGGTGTTTCTATTTTACTTTAACAGTTCTTCAGTCCTAGGTCTCTGTTCTCACAAGGATTCATAATCACAGTAGTTACATGTTGGTCATGACAGATACATGGTGACAGTGACAGCCTACATAAGCCTTTACAATATAGCTGAAAATGATTTTTCAATCACAAAAAATGAATGGTGGAATGATACTACATTAAAATCTTCTGCATCGTCAAGGAAACATTCAATGAAATGAAAAATAATTTTTAGAATGACAGAAAATATTTATAAAATGTATTAGAGGTTTACATGACTCAAAATATCAATATGAAAAAAACTTCAAACAACCCAATTAAACAATGGTCAAAGCCAGAATAGACAATATTCCAAAGAATACATACAGGAGGTCAGTTAGCACATAAAAAGATACTCAACATCACAGCTTCTCAGAGAAACACAAATCAAAATCACTATGAGTGAGTCTAGTTACATAGGATGAGAGCTTCGATTAATAACATCATATACTGAAATGTTTCTAAAAGAAGAATTTTAGGTGTTCTTGGTACACACACACACACACACACACACACACACACACACACACACACACATGAAGCTATGGAAACTGATAGATTCATTTGCTTAACTGAGGTCATCATTTCACTGTATGGCATAGTTCACCATAGTGCATGGTTCACTGTAAATACTACAATATAACTATGTGAAAACAACACCATTGTAAGATGACAAACTGTTAGGAAGCCTCTTATGAAAGAGACAAAAGTGTTGGTGAAAATGTGCATGTGAGGGCTGGGATTGCTGCTCAGTGGTAGAGATTTGCAGAAGCATGTGTCCTAGGGGCTTAATTCCCAGTTATACAAACAAACATAAAGTGTAGGAAAATATTCATATACAATTAATGGAAATGTAAATAAGTATAGTGTTATGGAGATGCTTTAAAAATGAAGACTAGAACTGCTGTACAATCCAGCAATCTCACATCTGAGAATATATCTGTGGTTGTTGGAATTAAAATGGCCCCCATAGGCCCATAGGGAATGGCACTCTTGGGAGGTGTGGTCTTGTTGGAGTAGGTGTGGCATTGTTGGAGGACGTGTGTCACTGGGGGTAGGCTTTGAGTGTAGTGGGTAGCCATTCCAGCTTTGATCTGGAAATTCCAACCCCCATTGAGGCTTCTGTAACTGTCAGCCTACAAGGCGGGGCTGAGAAAGGACTCTGAAGACCCAAGATCTGGATGTGCCGGTTCTCTTGGTTCCTGGACCCTGGACACTGGAGGTAGATGGAGCAAAGTTCTCTAGAGAACACCGCCAGACTGTGCTACATCTTTCCCAGACCCTGTTACCTATCCCTTATCCCTATCCCTTATACCCCCAAATAAACCTCCCTTTTAACTACGTGGAGTGGCCTTAATAGTTTCACCAATATCACCTCAGTCGGTAGAGCATGAGACTCTTAATCTCAGAGTTGTGGGTTCGTGCCCCACATTGGGCGCCAGATATTGGTGAAATTTTTAAGGCCACTCCACGTAGTTAAAGGGAGGTTTATTTTGGGGTGTAACTTACAAGTGAAGGGATAGGTAACAGGGTCTGGTAAAGGTGTAGCACAGTCCAGTGGTGTTCTCTGGAGAACTCTGCTCGGTCTACCTCCAGCATCCAGGGTTCAGGAACCAAGAGAGCCGGCACATCCGGATCTCGGGTCTTCAGGTTCCTTTCTTGGCCCCGCCTTCTAGGCATGACAGTTGCCGAAGCCTCAATGGGAGTTGGAACTTCCAGATCAAAGCTGGAATGGCTACCGACTACATCTCCTCCTTTTGTCTAAATAAGAAGGTTCTAACCTAATACAAGATTATATACAAAGGAATGGTTATCAAATATTGTTCAGGAGTAATGAGGGATGATGACCTAGATAAGATGGCACTACAACCAATGCAAACAATATCAAGCAAGAAACACATACTAAAATCCAGAGAAGTCTAGAGTGTAGGTAAATAGCATGTTACAAAGATCATTCCAAAAGATGTCCTATCCTAAAGAACCTAAATCTAATACTTAATATGTTCTATCTAAGATTTTATATATATATATACACACACACATACACACACACACACACACACACACACACACACACACACACACACAAAGTTGCAACTATAACTGCTAGTCTTCAATCCCATTAAAGACCTGAGAAGGAATATAATGGTACCTAAGAAATGGAAGATGGATACAAGCAACTTTCGGGAATCTTGCAAGAATAGACAGAGACAGCTGGCAGCCTGGACAGTCACCTAATGTTTCTCAGCATTGTTAGTGCATTCAAATTGGCTACAGGCCTAGAGTATCTGACAGACCATTTTCAGAAGCAGGAATTCTGAAAGACCATCTTACCCTGTCTTAGCAGAGTTCAGAAGTCACTTTTCCTTGTGTCCCACTTGTCCAGAAGGACAGCACTTGTATTGTCAGCAGTTGAGGCAAGGTCATTTCTTTGTTCAATAGGCCATTTTGTGCCAAGAAGACAAACTTCCAAATGGAAATGTCTTAGAAACCCAACGTTCTCTTGGGATCAAATTGGTGCAGCCAGGAGCAATTGTGTCTCATGTCAACAGAATTCTAAGTTATTTAAATGCCATATTCTCTAGGTCTATGAAGTGTTTGAAGATTATCTGTCCATCCGACCTATGTATCTGTAAATCTGGATAACCTAACTAACATAACTATAGAGATGACAAGCATAGGTGACTATAAATTTATAAGTCTTACCTACCTAAATAACCTAAGGACTAAGGCTTCAGGTAAACAAGGTAAACAGTCTATAAGCAAATGTACGGTAAAGGACGATGACTTCAAAATTGTGACAATACACAAGATATTTATAACAGAGGTAGGAATGTATAGTGCAATATGACAATAATCTTAAATATATGTCAATATACAGAATATCCTAAACAGAAGTAGAACATACATACAGTATGAGAGATATAAATTTACACTTGTATCAATATACAAATATTTCAAATAAGAGTAGAAATATATGTACATTATAATAAATATAGTTCTGTATTTGTATCAAAATACAAATTATCTTAAACAGGAACGTAGAAATAGTTTACATTTGTATCAACATGTAAGAATCCATAACAGTGCAAATTACAGTGCAAATTATCTAAGGCTGGTATTTTACTAAATTTGTTTACTAGTATATACAATAATCTACCATAATAGCTTATACCTATCCATTCCATTTCTTCTTTTCTTTTTTTTGAGACACTTTTTCTTTTCTTAAGGAGAATACTGAGTTTAATATTTTCTTCCACCCCAACCTATAACCACCATCTATAACCCTGAGAAATATGAAACCTTAGGGAGAAGGGGCGTCGTTTTCTTAGAATTGCTTTCTGGTGTTTAGGGGGTGATGGTATCTCTGCTGGGTACTGTGAGAAAGCTCAGATAGTTAAATCTCAGTTAGACTAACTGTAGATTCTACAGCAAGTCTCAGAGTAAGATTGTCTGAAATTCTGGCAAGAAGTGTAGTATGATGATGATTAGCATGGCATCATTCTGGATTAGGTAGAGTTGTTGTTGTTGGGGTCCCATATTCTTCCTGGAGACTTCAGAGATTGTTATTGGAAAAACTTATTTTCTTTTTATCAAAATGGAAAGTTTGGATTTAAAGATGACATGACATGCAAGAAAGGATTCTGAGAAATCAAGAGTAAGCATGGAAAGAATTAGAATCTTGAAGACAATGGTCCCTTTTATTCACCAATATTTGAGGTCTCAAGCCTGGCCACTGTATCTGTTTCTGCTGCCTACAGATCCAGATGTAGAACTTTCAGCGCCTTCTCCAGGACCATGTCTGCCTGTGTGCCACCATGCTTCCCATCATGACAATAATGTACTAAACCTCTGAAAGTAAAAGCCAGACCTAATTAAATGTTTTCCTTAATAAGAGTTGCCATGGTCATGGTGCCTCTTTACAGCAATAAAACCCTAACTTAGACAATATCCCCCTACACAAAAATTAAAACACTATTTCTAAGATATCTTCACCCCCCCTGCTTATTACACACTATTCAACAATATTCATGATTTAAAACAATCCAAGTATCTGTCAAAGGATGAGTGGAAATGAAATATATTATATACAACACCTATCTAAGCTATCTGTCTATCTGTCTATCTATCTATCTATCTATCTATCTATCTATCTACCTATCTATCATCTATCTATCTATCTATCTATCTATCTATCTATCTATCTATCTATCTATCTATCTATTTATCTATCTACCTATCATCTATCTATCTATTCATCTCACTACCATTTAGTCTGAAAAATAGGTAAATCTCTAATTTTGAATGAAACTAATGACATAAACTAAATATTAAAAATCAAATACTATGTGATTTTATTTATGTAGGAAACTAAAAATATTGAACTAATGGAAGCAAAGAGTAATAGGGTGGTCATATGGGCTAGAGTGAGAAGAATGGGGAGATACTGGTCAGAGGATATCAATTTTCATTTATACAGGATGAACAGTTTCTGGAATCTAATGTAGAACATGGTAATTTTTTTTATAACCTTGTCTTAGTTAGTGTTTCTATTGCTGTGACAAAATACCATGACCAAAAGACAAGTTGGGGAGAAAAGGGTTTCTTTAGCTTACACTTCACCATTGCTGTTCATCTCTGAAGGAAGTCAGGACAGGCACTCAAACAGGGCAGGATCCCAGATGTAGGATCTGATTCAGAGGCCATCGAGGTGAGCTGCTTACTGACTTGCTTTCCCTGGCTTGCTCAGGCCACCTTCTTATAGAACCCTGGAACAACAACCCCAGTATGCCACCACCCACCTTGGGCTGGGCCCTCCCCCATTGATCACTAAATGAGAAAATGCCTTACAGCTAAATCTCAAGGAAGCATTTCTTTAGTTGAGGCTCCTTCCTCTGATGACTCTATAGCTTGTGTCAAGCTGACACAAAACCACCCAGTACAAACCTACTGAGAGATTAATGCTAAATAGTCTACACACACACACACACACACACACACACACACACACACACAACTATTTGAAGTGTTGGGTGTGTTACTTAAGGATTATGTAGTAATAACTTTGCAGACATCAATGTGTCATGTTGTATATTTCCAGCAGAGTTGTGAATAAAATGTAGGTGTTCCCTCAGTTTAATATATTGAAGCTTTATTGTGAATATGATGGTGTTATAAGGTAATGTGTGTGGAGGTGATTAGGAATAAGGTCATTTGTACATAGGCTTCCAGAGAGCTGTTTTGCATTCAGGACTTGGTGGAAGCATCATATGTGAATCAGAAAATGTCCCCTCTGGTCTGTGGAGTCTTAGTTTTAGGTTTTCCAGCATACAGAGCTCAGAGAAATAGACTGTGGTTGTTTATAATCTGCCCACTTATTGTATTTCATTGTAACAGGTCAAATGGACTAAAACAGCAATACACAATTTAAAATTACTAACTATTTATCCATAAGTCTTGGGAATAAAATAATATCTTTTTCATTAACATGTAAACATTAATGATGAAGGCTTTGTTTTTTTTTTTTTTAAAATAAGTATAAGATTTGTTTATGATTACCAGTAGAGGCAATAATACCATGTTTCTGAAAATGTTATCATATTTCAGCATCAAGTAGGATAAACAAAAGACTAATACATCAAAATCTGAGATTGATTCATATTTACCTTTAATTTAACCACTTGATGATCAACCCTTTGAAGAGAAGGATGTATCTTTATTCATTTGTGTTTCTATTTATTAGCCAAGTTTTCTATGCAATTGTTGTTAGAATTTGTGAGTAACTGAAAATGCACAAATGGCTTAATGAACAGTCTATACTGCACAAAGTAATTACTAGTATTTTACATTTTCTATTTTTAAAACTCTCCAAATTGCTGTTATTATAGTGAAAAAGTATTTAAGGCATTTAAAACCTAATACTGTGCTTGGATTTAAAAAGCTTTTCAAGGAAACAATTTCATAAATATTGTAAAAATATTCATACTTTAAATTAAAGTGCTGTGTTGTATCTGTCTGTCACTCCAAGTCTACACAAATAGTATCTGATCAAAAGTGTTCTTTCTTCTTATACCATTATTTAACATGTTTGAATGTTTCTTACTGGAGAGATTAATGTTAATTATGTCTTTCTTTACAATAACATTTAATAACTTTGCCTACCTAATAATTTGCAGTTGACTAGCTTATGATTATGTGTATCATTTACTGTGCATAAAATTATAATTGAAGGCTGGTAAACAATACAATGGCTGCTTTTATACGATCCTTATGGATACGAAGGGGGAATTTACTCACTTGTGTACATTCAGTTTGTAAAGCATCTGCCAAAATGTTGCACTAGACATACTTGGAATAAATATGAGCTTCTCTGGCACCATGGGCTCTCTTGTTGAAAGTTCCGTAGGCTGCTAACAGATGCTTAATTTGTTGATCTGTCATAAAATACAGAAAATAGGATTGCATGCTAATGAGTTTGCCTCTGTTGTTTTACTGGCTTTGAAACACTGAAAATTTAAAAAAAGGAACCATAGAAGCAAAATCCTACTGGAGTCACACATCACTTAGTGAGGGGTATTAACATTGCTTCATGTGAACATTACCGAGTGCATTCATGTACACCCAGAAGGTGCAGGGCAGCTGCTCAAAATAGGTACTTGACATATTGAAGAGATGTAGCAAGCATGAGCTGTATAAGGCTCATGCTGAAGAGACAAAGCTATGGTTTTACAGCAAACACTTTATGTAAGTTAAAATGATATACTCTACAGTCATGATAAAAAGTAGTGTAGCGTGCCGTAAGTGCTTACTGAAGTCATTAACAGTCATTTTTTGCCATTATCAAGAATCACATGTGACACATGTGTGGTTTTGTGTGGCTGGCAATGATGTAGGAATGTTCTCACCAGTATCATCACAGGCATGTGAATGGTGTATTGTGCCACAATGTTAATCTGCAAACTCACCAAGTGACAGGAACTTTCCAGATCCATTATGAACCTATGGGACCACCCATGTGCACAGAGTCCGCCACTCGCAGAAATGTCTTTTATGTGTACTTGACTGACTGTGGTCTGTGAAAATATGAGTGCCACACTTTTCAGAAAATTATTGCTTACACGTGAAAAAAATTATAAAATTAATCTTAATATCTTATGAGATAGCTGACTGTTTTGTGAATATTTTATATTTATATTTACAATATTTCTGATTTCTAGCATAAAATGTAGTTTTTAGTTACTAACAGTCTGAGTACACTTTCAAATCATTCATGTCTCTAATTTGTACATTCAATTCTTTTACTCTCTTTTGAACATATGGAATGTACCCACAGCAATAGTTTATTGTCTTTTTCTGTTAGTTCTATCAAATATGTAATTTCTAGGTCAGTTTCAAGTGATTGATTGTCCCCTACTCATTATGAGTGAAATGGGCATGCTTATTTATTTATTGATTTGTTTATTGAGACATGGTCTCATTATATTTCTCTGGCTGGCCTTGAACTCAGAGAGTTTCTCTGAGTTCTACCTTTCTCTGTCTTCTTAGGCTTAAAAGAATATGCACCGCACCCTGCTATTTTTTATTATTGGATTCCAGGCACTCCGAGTTTTACTGTGTAGGGCAATACATATGTTAGTATTTCTAAAATTGCTGCTTAATTTTTTATGGTGTGTAATTAAGTTTACCAGACACTGGTCATTTTGAGGCTTGCACTTATGCATCATTAAATGGAATTATAATCACACAGTCCAGGGTTACATTTTGACCCATGAATCACAGCAAATCTCGAGCTTCTCAGTGTGACTACTAATGTCTTTTGAGCTCTGAACTTTGGTACTCTAATTGGTGGCTACATGCACATTTTCTCCCTGTAATCTTTTGGGGGCATTTCTTTAATTGTTTGAGTTGGTTTGTCACACTTAAGCTCTGGTCAACATTTGGGTGAAGACTTGGGGGGGGGGGCTTCCTTTCTTTCTGTCTCTGGGCTGCAGCTGCATTGGTCTGTCTAGACTAGAAGTTTCTCCTTACCTGTGAGCCTACCAGACATAGCTTCTCTCTCCTAGAACCATGACTTACAGTAACATGTGGTGTAGACACTGAGCTGGCTCATTGTGTTTCCTGTCTCTTGGGATTTCCTAGCCTAATGATGTCCACTCTCTTGGATACTAATCCATTGTACTTAAAGTTTTCCTTTTTCAAAAAAGTTGTGGAAGTCACCATTCCATTCCTCCATTTTTCCTTGGACAGGGGATTTCTTCTGTTGAAAATACCATAGAATTGTAATTTCAAGGGAAACTCCCTGATAAGGACAAAGATTTAAAAAACAAAACAAAACAAAACAAAACAAACAAACAAACAACAACAACAAAAAACCCCTCTCAGCAGCATCTGAAGGGAGAAGACCCAGGCTTTGAGTGTGTGTTGTCCTCACAATCTCTGGCAGGCATGTCCCGGGATGGAAGCATGGAAGACAGGACCCTAGTCAGAGCTGGTTAGAAACCAGTCTTTTGAGACGACCTTCAGGAACCATTAGTCTGCTCTGTCTGTGTCTGCATGTCAGCCATGATTCTCCATTATAAATAATGTAGACAAGGCAGGGAGAATGGAGAATGGCTGAGGACAGGCAGTGTGGACGTGGTGTAGTTGGGAGAGCCTTCTGTGAAGCAAGGGGGAGGCAAGTGTGGGGACTGCATTCCAAGGCTTAGGTGCATCTCCCAAGTCCCAAACACTTCCAGTGAGAATCAAGGGCACCTAGCCAAAACCGCTGTGAAGAAGACTTAGTTCTCAGAAGGCCTACCACAGTAGATGCACCTAAGCCTTGGAATGCAGTCCCCACACTTGCCTCCCCCTTGCTTCACAGAAGGCTCTCCCAACTACACCACGTCCACACTGCCTGTCCTCAGCCATTCTCCATTCTCCCTGCCTTGTCTACATTATTTATAATGGAGAATCATGGCTGACATGCAGACACAGACAGAGCAGACTAATGGTTCCTGAAGGTCGTCTCAAAAGACTGGTTTCTAACCAGCTCTGACTAGGGTCCTGTCTTCCATGCTTCCATCCCGGGACATGCCTGCCAGAGATTGTGAGGACAACACACACTCAAAGCCTGGGTCTTCTCCCTTCAGATGCTGCTGAGAGGGGTTTTTTGTTGTTGTTGTTTGTTTGTTTGTTTTGTTTTGTTTTGTTTTGTTTTTTAAATCTTTGTCCTTATCAGGGAGTTTCCCTTGAAATTACAATTCTATGGTATTTTCAACAGAAGAAATCCCCTGTCCAAGGAAAAATGGAGGAATGGAATGGTGACTTCCACAACTTTTTTGAAAAAGGAAAACTTTAAGTACAATGGATTAGTAGTAGTTCAAAGACAATAAACTCATGTTTCAGAAAAATAACAGCTTGCTATACAGTGGACCTCTAGGGTACCTCTCCATGAGGCCTGGGAAAGCCAGGTAAAACCCCCAATAATGTCTGTACTCTGTGACTTTTTTTTAACAGAGAGAGCAAAGAGTCAAGGTCAGATTGTAGCAGGGTAAGTGAAAGCTGAGCGCTCTTCCTTGGGCACACTGGACTCCTGCCAGCATCTGGCTCTTCCTGAGGCTGGTCATCGGTTATCTGTGAAATGAGAAACATTTTACCCACAGACTGCTAATGGTTTTAGATAGAGACTATCGACTCATTGGAAATAGCACACCAAGTGCTGGGAGGCCTTAGACAGGAAAGAGATGCCATGATCTTGTTGAAACACACAGTTCTGGAATTAGGACATAAGGATCTGAGGGGACAAAATGAATACTCATAAGTAGCATGGATGGAGATATTTTACATGGTTCTGACACAACCAGGAAACATTTTTTTCTGCTTCTGCAGATGATTTTATCATTAAGAGTTTTGTTGCAAGCACACCTGGAGCCCAAATTTAACTTGTAGAGCTCTGTAGACTATGAACTCAGCCCTGCAGACTGGAAAGATAAAGCATTCAACCTCTCCTTGTCCTCCAACTGCAGGCAGAATTTAGCTCAAAGGATAATTTTCACCATATGCCCAGCCTTTCTGTAAAAATCTCATTTATAATCTGTTCTTTAGCTCAGACCAATGCGCATACAAATTATTTTCATGATGCTTTGGGCTATTGATATAAAAATTATATTTGGGGGATAAATTTAGAACTGTATTAGAAACTGTGACAGTGTTTTCGCTTACATGGTGGTGAATGGTGGGTACTTGCATATTAAAGACAAACTTGTCATAGTAACATGACACATTATAAAACATGACAAGGTGACTGCAGAGGCTCATCATTGATTTGATTGTCTACAAGCAGATTGGCATTTTAATGAGTTTGACTTGTAGGTGAAAAGAATCTGCCAATATTCATGGGGAGTTGGGACTGTCACACATCAACACACATGTTTTTTGTGACTGAAATCTCTATGTGTCAATGCTGATTTCTTTAATATGTGGGAGAAAATCTTGTTTTCCATTCTAATATCATGATTTTTTTGATGTAATAAACATTCATGCTGGATGAATATTCATTCAAGCACCTGTATTGATTTTTTTTATTATGAAGGCTAATGGTTCTATATCTAAATATACCCAGTACAGGAAGCATACACAGTGTATTGAACCCTGGGTAACGAAAAATACAAAAGAGTAAGCAGAAACTAGATCTCTGTTTCAGCACGATTCCCATATTAAGGGAAACGATGCACTTTCAGGTTAGGAAATGCCAACTGATGTATTTTCAGAATCTTTTGGGAGGGAATGGAAATTTTCATGCCCTTCCTTACTGAGCTGGTCTGCACTGTGTTCCACTTCAGCGGGCTCTTCAGTTCTGAGCACTCAGGTAACAGCTGCTAGGTCCTGCTAATGACTTCATTTGGATCCATGCTTTTTCTCTCCTGAATGTGCGCCAAGCTCTGCTCTCCAAGAACTAACCCTTCTCATCTCCCAGCCTGTACCTGTTGTTGCTGGTTGCTGATGAGGCTTCTTGAAATATGCTGCCCCACCATTTTGATTGATAAAGATTGAGTTACATGCGGTGACATTGTACATTTAGTCCAGTAGCTCATATTTGCAATTTTAACATGAGAAGGGAGCTGTCTAGCGAGCTACAGTGATATCAGACCTCCTTCTAAGGCTCTCCGGTTAGCGTTGCAGAGGTAGTTTTTCAAATGGCTCGTTAGCCTCTCATTCAGAAGCCAGGTTTTCATTTGAGCAGGGGCCTCACATTGCCTGTCTGCACAGCTCTGGTTCATTCAGCTCAGCTAACTTCTACTCCATCAGCCTCAGCTCAGGCATTGTCTTGTCAAAAGACTTTCTGTCTCCTGAACTAGTGTCTAGTGTCCTTCCTCTCAAGTTCTACCCTCAACTGTCACTCTGCTCAAGTGGCTGACAGCTCAGCTTCAGCTGCTAGGAAGGGATTCTTTGGGTGGAAATGGTTGTGTCTTTTTCATCTGAAGTCCTCCAACTGTGGTCACTGGTAAGAAAAAAATTGTTGAATGAGAAATGACAAGATGTAACAAATGTATGGGATTGATGATAGTCATGCCTCCTCCCCAGGTTTCTGAGTATGCTCTTATGGAGCTGATTGGCAGAAAATCTTTCTAAGCAAAGTTAATCACTGTCAGTTAATCACTTTAGATCTTTGTTTTCAACCAAGACACTAAACATACTTCTCAGTATGATTTGGTAAGCCGCTCCTCTGACAATGCCTCATTTACCCTCCTGCTGTTTTCTGGGCCTTAAATGTACTTTAGCATTGAAATGATAATTCATACTTTAGAAGACATGTTTTGTTTGATTGCTTTTGTTTGATTGATTGTTCTGAGTTAGCACCTTGCTATATGTAACCCAGAATAGTCATGAGCTTGAGTGATCCCTTGGACCCAGACTTTTTAGTTCTGGGATTATTGACATAGACCATTAGACTTTGCAAAGAGTTTTCAAACAGATAAAATCACATGATGAGCCTGTACAGAGTAACTACACAGGAAACTGCATGCCTCTTGATAAGTCTGATGGTTGGAGTTACATGTTTTCAACTGTAGAAAATACAAGACCCAAACTAATACATACATAATTATTAAGTATATAATTAAAATTATATTTTATATTTATGTACAAAATTTATATTTATATAAATATATAAATAAAAATGTATAGATACATTTCTGTATAATATTCTATATCTAGTAACAATCAATTAAATTAAGCTATTAATAATTCTTGAATCATTAATGTAAGCATTGGATTAAAATTCACCTGTTTCTTCTTTAAAAATACTGACTGAGAGGTCTCTATGTATAACCCTGCAGAAATTCCCTAACTACACCTTACCAAGCACCTGGTATTTACTAAAATCTTACATTCAGAATTTTGTATGAACTGCTATCCTGATTGATGCATCTCTGAGCATCACAGAGAGCCTGTTTCTTGTTTCAAATTACAGAGTTTTTCATGAGGACTTGATTTAAAGATGAGTGTGTGATATATTACAGTGACATTGGCCATGTTAGTTTATTGTAAGAGTCCCTTTGACAATATATGGAGGAGGAGTATGCTCTGTAAAAGAGGGTTGTTAAGAACAATTTCCACTCTGGAGACATTACGATCCCTGACTTCAAGCTCTACTATAGAGCTACAGTAATAAAAACAGCTTGGTACTGGGCCAATGGAACTGAACTGAAGACCCTGACATTAATCTGAACACCTATGAATATATGATTTTCGACAAAGAAGCCAAAACTGTACAATGGAAAAAAGAAAGCATCTTTAATAAATGGTGCTGGCATAACTGGATGTCAACATGTAAAAGACTGCAAATAGATCCCTATCTGTCACCATGCACAAAACTTAAGTCCAAGTGGATCAAAGACCTCAACATAAATCCAGTTACTCTGAACCTGATAGAAGAGAAAGTAGGAAGTAGTCTTGAACACATTGTCACCAGAGATCACTTCCTAAATATAACACCAGTAGCACAGACACTGAGAGAAACAATTAATAAATGGGACCTCTTGAAACTGAGAAGCTTTTGTAGGGCAAAGGACATGGTCAACAAGACAAAACGACAGCCTACAGAATGTGAAAAGATCTTCCCCAACCCCATATCTGACAGAGGGCTGACATCCAGAACATATAAAGAACTCAAGAAATTAGACATCAAAATACCCAACAGTCCAATTAAAAAATGGGCTATAAAGCTAAATGGAGTATTCTCAACAGAAGAAGCTCAAATGGCTGAAAGATATTTAAGGAATTGCTCAACATCCTTAGTCATCAGGGAAATGCAAATCAAAACGACTCTGAGATACCATCTTACACCTGTCAGAATGGCTAAGATTAAAAACACTGAAGACAGCTTATATTGGAGAGGATGTGGAGCAAGGGGAACACTCCTCCACTATTGGTGGGAATGCAAACTTGTTCAGACACTTTATAAATCAATATGGCACTTTCTTAGAAAATTGGGAATCAACCTCCCTCAAGACCCAGCTGTACCACTTTTGGGCATATACCCAAGGAATGCTCAATCATAACACAAGGACACATGCTCAACTATGTTCATAGCAGCATTATTTGTAATAGCCAGAACCTGGAAACAACCTAGATGTCCTTCAACTGAAGAATGGATAAACAAAATGTGGTACATATACACAATGGAATACTACTCAGCAGAGAAAAACAATGACATCATGAGGTTTGCAGGTAAATGGGTGGAACTAGAAGAAAAATCATCCTGAGTGAGGTAACCCAGACTCAGAAAGACAAACATGGTATGTACTCACTCATAAGTGGATACTAGATGTAAAGCAAAGAATAATCAGACTGCAACTCACAACTCCAGGGAGGCTACCTTGTAAAGAGGACCCTTAGATAGACACAGGGATTGCCCAGTGACAGAGAAATGGATGGGATCTACATGAGTAAACTGGGAATAGGGGGAGGGTAATGGAGTGCAAGGGTCAGGGGAAAGAGAGCTTAGGGGAGCGGGAGGTCCCAGATGGATCAGGAGCAGAGTGGGAGAGTGGAGAGGGAGATACCATGATGAATGAAGACCCCAGGGGAATAAGAAGAAGCAGAGTGCTAGAGAGGTCCCCAGAAATCCACAAAGATACCTCCACTGTAGACTACTGGCAATGGTCGAGAGAGTGCCTGAGATGACCTGCTCTGGTGATCAGATGGCCCAGCACCCTGGCTGCCATGATAGAACTCTCATGCATTGTCTGATGGAAGTGGATGCAGAGGTCCAGGTGGAGCTCCGGGAGTCCAATCGATGTGAGACAGGAGGGATTGTATGAGCAAGAGATATTGAGACCATGATTGGAAAAAGCACGGGGACAAATAGCCAAACTAGTGGAAATTCAGGAACTGTGAACCAATAGCAGAGGAGCCCCCATGGAACTTGACCAGGCCCCCTGGATAAGTGAGACAGCTGATTAGCTTGAACTGTTTAGGAGGCCCCCAGGCAGTGGAGCCAGGATCTGTCCTCAGTGCATGGGCTGGCTTTTTGGAACCTAGGGCCTATGCTGGGACACTTTGCTCTGCCTTGGTGTAAGGAGGAGGGGACTGGACTTGCCTTGGCTGAGTCTACCAGGCTGGGCTGACTCCCCAGGGGACACCTTGCCTTGGAGGAGGTGGGAATGGGGGGGTGGGTTGGGGGGAGGGCTGGGGAGTGGGAGGAGGGAGGACAGGGGAATCGTGGCTGATATGTGAAATTGGGTTAATTATAAAATAAAAATACTATATATAAAAAAGAACAATTTCCAACAGCTTTTCCTGTGGTATGTGCACCAGGGTGAGCTGAAGACTATAATAGGTTTTCTTAAATACAAACAGGGCTCCTGCCTCAAGCAAAATCTACCTGGAGACAAAGCATAGGCACAAAGAACGTCTGTTCTATGCTTCAACTGGTGTCACTGAGTAACTGCAAGTAAGAGAGATTTGATCCGGTCGTGGAGGCCTGCTAACACTTCAGAACCTTTTAAATGGCATGCAAAGATACCACACGATAAAGGGAAACACCTTTCAGTGACACATCTGAGGAGGGATAACTGCACGTTGTCTTTCTCTGTGGAAAGCGGTTGACATTAATGCTGTGCGTATAAATGTTTCAAAAGATGCCAAGTGAATGCAGATTCGCTATAGCATACAAAAGGAGGAGGATGAGTCTCACACTATGCATAAAAGAACAATAGATCAGATTGACTTGTGCTTCCGCAGCTGTGTGATATCGTATCAGCATCAATAATTTATATCACATCCCCATCTCCAATAGCAGAGTAGCCAGCCACTATTTCCCAATCATCTCAGCAAGAGGTGCAGCAGTTAAATACAGCTTTCAAGAGCAATACTAAGTTTTTAAATCTGAAGCATGAACCCGAGGCGGCAATCTTCCTGACAGAACTACACTCAACTATCCAGTTGTTTAGTTTCCCCTTAGAAATACAGTTTGCGAGCATGATCACTTTTGAGAATATATTTAAGAGCTGCACTAAAACTCATCCTTCCTCTATCATCCTCCACTCCCATTTCTATTTCCCACAGGCTTCTGTTGTAGTATTTTGTGTTTCCCCCGAATTATGTATTTATTTGTGACAAGGATTCCCTGCCTGTTCCATAGCCTAGGTTTCCCTTTGGGATGCATTAAATGCCTTTCCCTCATCCATCTTGCATCTGCGGAATAATGCATGAGAATAAAAACAAAGTTGCCTGGCCCTTCTGTCACCACATGCTTAACGTGATATGTAAATCGCTGGCTTCTTTGCCCTCTGTGGCCTCAGCTGCCAAAGACTCCCGTTATAGCCGTCAGGTGAGTGACAGGTCAAAGCCACCAGCATGTGCTTAATTTCCAGGGGCTCGTGTGAGAAGCAAGAATGATCCTTTTTCACTTACTGAAGGTTTGATATCATTCTGTTGTGTTGCCTTGCTAACAGCTAGGCTATTCAAAATAAAAGTGGGTGTTGTCTCTCCTTGATCAGTTGCCATGTCTGTGGGTGACTGAGGTTCCCAGTCATGAGGATGGTGGGTAATGCTTGGGTTTAGTTGTTTATCAGTGAAGTGGGATTATTTACATTGCTGCCTTCCCTTTCTAAGTCACTGTGTGGACTGTAACTGTCCATGCTCTTCTGAATGTTAGTTCATTGCATGGGTGGGTGGCAGTTGCTTTTTTCATGGACTTACTTAAAGAAATGGTTTTAGCTCCAGTTTAGAGATCCTGAAACAGAGCAATGAGCACTCATGTCTAAATCCTTGGATGTGTGTTTTTCTTTCTTCTGAGTAACGACCAAGAAAAAGAAGTGTGAGTCACATGGTGGATACCTAGTGAGTTTTTAGAGACGCAACCAAATTCTTTTCAAGGTGGCTGCACCATTTCCACCATTAGCAAAAGTATATGAGGAAACATAGCTTGCCATCTCTGGTCAGATTTTAAATTTTGATTGTTTTAATAAGTGTTTAGTGCTTTTTGTTTCAAAAGCACATTTCTCCATAGACAGCTGATGTGTAAATTCTTTCTTGTGTTTCGTGTTTATTGTAACACTATCTTAGTGAATCATCCCATGTTTGAACTATCCCTCCTTTTCCCGGTTATTGTTATGATTCTTATGTTCTGAGACTTTTTTATATATGATAGGTTTTGTCTTTAGTGTCTTCAGCAATCAATCAGGCAACACTTTTTCCAGGCTGTGATTTTCAGTCTTCCATTTTCCTGATGGTGTATTTGAAAGAGCAGACATTTTCAATTCTGATGATCAGTTTATAAATTAAAAAATTATACATTGTTTATTACGTCCTAGGCCTTCCTTCAGAAATTTTATTCTGGGGATGAAATTTATATTTATGAAACATTAAAATTTTTTTTCCAGGCATGAGTCATGGTACAAAGTTTTCTTTCTTTCTTTCTCTCTCTCTCTCTCTTTTTTTTTTTGCTATTACCTTTTAAAAAAAGTTCTCTGTGTGTGCCTGTGTGCATGCATGTGTGTGTGTGTGTGTGTGTGTGTGTGTGTGTGTGTGTGTGTGTGTAAGCATATATGTATGTTTGCATATGTATATTTGTATGTCAGGGGACAACTTGTGGGGGTCAGTCTCTCCTTTCACCACAGGGAGTCAACAGCAGGCGGTCAGGCTTGGCAAACAGCACCTTCACCCACTGAGTCCCCTCCCTGGCCTTGCTACTGTCCCTTACAGCCAGGACTGCAGACACCAAATCCAAGTCTTCCAACTTCATTTTCCTCTCGGACTCGCCCTCACCGCTTTAGATGCTCTATTTGCATGTGGATGTTAGAATCAGTTCTGCAACCTCTTCACAAGGCTTTGCAATGCTTCTGATTGGATTTCCGGCATCAAAGCTGGGGGAACTGCCGTGAACACTGAGTCCCATCTACTTAGTGTGGCTTTAACTTGTTTCAGCAGTATTTTCTAGTTTCATAGTTTTTGGTAGTTTTGCTTCTAAGCAGTTTTAATTTTTTCTTTAATCCTGGGGTGCACAGACACCAGACGGCCTGGGAATTGAACCCAGGTCCTCTAGATCATCAGTCACTGCTCTTCACCGCTGAGCCACCTCTCTCTTTGATATACTTTGATTTCATAATGTGAGACTTGAAGAACATCATCAACATCTTACTTCTCTTGGTTGCACAGATTGATCTGATGGTGGGTGGGGTCCTCCAGGTTCGCTGAAGTCCTGAAATGCTTCTACTGGATTTTATGTTCCTATGTGCGGTTTTACTACTTATTTACTTACTTATGATGCTGGTGCTAGCCATATGTTGTCTCTTAACTGAGCCATACTCCCCCACCTACTGTGTGTGTGTGTGTGTGTGTGTGTGTGTGTGTGTGTGTGTGTGTGTGTGTGTGTGATTTTAGAGTTCATGGAATTCACAGGCCTATGCTTCCTATCCTGTCAGAGAATATATTTTTATTTATTTCATTTTTTTCTGTCCTTCCTCTCTTCCTCCAGTGACTGTAACTCAGCTGTCTTGGTCTGTTTGAATTTCACTCACAGGTTGCTGATGCTCTCATCACTTTTTCTGTCTTTTTTTCTGATTCTGACTTGTTTTTGTATACACCATTGCTTTATCTTCATGTTCACAAAACAGTTTTTCTGCAGTGTGGTGAAAGCGTATTCACTATCAAGAGATTCTCCAGGCTGCTGTGCCCGGTGGCACAGCCCCGGGAGTGACCATTCATGGATGTGGATAACAACCTCCTGGAACTGTGGCTCATTGTTTATCCTTTGGAGATTTTTTTCACCTCGTGTATAGCTCCGTTCATTGTTAGAAGTCTGACTTGTCTTTTTCTATCTCCATGTCACTACATTTTATGGATGAGAAAATTGACAAACACGGAAGATCTGACACTTGCTCAAGCTTTGGGGATTGTTAAGGAATGACAGACAGTAAAGCCAGACAGCCCGACTCCAGAGATGTCACTGTTACTTACCAGTAGCATTCTCGTATTTAATAGTGTACCAGCCTCCACGATTCTTTTCTAAATTGTGTAAAATACATGATTGTCACATGAAAAGGACAAAATTGTTACATTTTGCAGTAAAATATTGGCAAAGTGTAAAAGTTTGTCTTGATTGAAATTCAACTCAGACAACTCTTGAAAATTTCCTTCATCTTTCCATAAATTTTCGTATAATTTCACCTGGCATCTTATTGCCATCTAGGATGAAGCTCTGCTCTGTGCATTTCTTTGAAAAATTCTGCAAATGTGTCTTTGCATGTTGGGTGGGAGGTGAGGTAATCTAAAGGTTGCAGCCTGCGGGGTGCTCAGTGGGTAAAGTGTGCCAGGCTGCTGCCAATAGCAGTTCATCAGTTGCCAACTGGATGCAGAGATAACAGGACTCCCAGCATGGGTTCTATGTGAGAGATGCCGGTGAGGCATCTGCAAGGACCAAGGGTCACATTTGCTATGCATAGCCACTGATACTGTCCCACAGAGTAGCACTGCCCTAGGAACTGCAATTTATGTGAAAATAACTCCCCAGAATTATACAGTCAAAAACCTCACAATGCCATGCAGTTTTCTGACATCATTACCAGGCATGTAGACTCAGGTGATCTCAGCTGAAGCTCTGTTGGAGGCCAATGTCACTAATTTTTCCAGTAGTGATACTGAAAGTCTGATGACCCATGGTTGGCTTCATAAACCTGTCATCTCTTCCAACCTTAACTCTTTATCTGTTTCTGCTTACTCACTAGGCCCCTCCTTGGGTCCTGGGGACAATTTATTTGGATCTGTGAGCTATGGGTGGATTATAGATGGCAGACAGATACTGTCTTCAGTTTCATAGCTGCTGGTGACAGGTTTATGTTGTCATGAAAACCCATAGCCACACAGTGGCTCACAAAAACCACACCAAAGAGACAGATGTGGGGAAGGGACTTGTCAGGAGAAGGGGTTGGGGTGGCTAACAAGCATAGGAGGAAGGTACTTAAGAGAGTGAGGGAGATAGCAATCAGAATGCGTTATAAACATGTATGAAATTGCCAAGAACAAATTCCATAAAAAATAACAAAGAATGTGGCTAGTTCACTGGGTTTTCCTTTGTCCCAAGGCCTCTCTGAGGCTCAGGTTTGAAACTTGAGAACATTGTCATCTTATTTGTGGATTGCGTGCAAAAAGATCAGATTTTTCATGAATGGTGTGGGGTCCCAGAGATGGTGGAGCAGAGGAAGAGTATCTACTGCTATTTAAACGCGCTGATCTCAGCAGGATGTGTTGGTACACAACTGCAATGCTAACACTTGGGAGGTTGAGTCAGGAGGACTTGAACTCCAGGGTAGCATGGACAGCCTGGCCTGTTTAGTGAGATAAAAAACTAGTCTGGACTATATACCAGAACTTTAACAAAAAAGGAATAGACAAACTATAAACTAAATTATACTCATTTATACCCCCCCCCACTGGCCCATCCATTCTGTAAAGACAGAAATATGTTTCCATGGCACAAGGGATGGATTAGATTCCACTTAGGTGTACTCATATGATATTGTCAATTACTGACATATCCTTTTTGTCTTCTGCTTCATAGGACATTACATCATTATAGTCTACACAATTTTACTCCTAAAATGTGTTGTGTTTGTGAGTGATGATTCTCTTCTGGGATGCAGGGGTGACTTACTTTATAAGATCTGTATTAGTTTTCCTAATCTTTGGAGCTACTGTATTGATTTTTACCTTTAGCCCTGACTATTACTTATAATTATTTATTCTAAATCTCAGCAAGATCACATCTCTGAATACTGAAGATGGCTAAAAGAACTCTGGTCCTAACTATTATACTGTCACAATATATCCACTCCCCTATTTCCAGAGGTTTCTGGAAAATTATGTATAAAATAATAGCACAGGTGGTTAATTGACTATATTAACTCTATATTGTATGCTTGTGTCTACAGTTTCTACCTAGAATGAAATTTAATTTAGATAATCTACATATTAAGATGTATAAAATTATAACCAGTAGCCACTACTTGCTGGCTATAGATAGAGGCAGAGCCCTCAAAATTCTCACATGGGCTTATTGTTTTCAGCCATAAGAACTGTGGACCCATGTTTCTGGAGGTCACACACTGCTTTCTAGTGTAGTCATTTATTTTGGGGCCCCATTCTATGGATAAGTGGTCCTCTTATCTATTTTTTTTGTCTTAATGTTAAGGAGTATTGTGGACTCAAAACTTGGCATGAACTTCAATTTAGGGAAGATTCTTTGAAAACAAAACATAATTTTAAACTATGCATGTATTTTATCAGGAACTTCAGTATTTGCAAGAATGTGTAAAATTTGCTTTATTTCTTAGGGAATAGTTTCATTACTAAATTGATTTTCAGAATCTACAATAAATTGCTAGCATGATGGAATATGGAATCTGACTAAACTCTGTTTTTAAATTGATATATTTTCCTTCCTGCTACTGTTGTATACTATGCAATTGGAAACATGTTTTATTTCACAGGGCCTCTTAATATTGGAGTCTTTACAAGAATTTTTTTTCCACTGTAAACAAAAAAAAACAGCAATGTTTTCAATTAAAAAAAATATTGTCCTCCAGGCCCCTGGTGTGACAAAGTGTGGTTTTCATCAGCTAGTTCTCTTCTTGCTGGTGGCTGCAGAGCACTTGATGACCACTCTCGTCTGCCCAGCCACCTGCTGGCCTTTTCTTCCTGTAGCATCCGCTGACTCAATCATGGCTCACTCCCTTGCCTAGCAATTTCTATCAATTCATTCCTCTCTCATGGCCACACCCAACCCTTCAACAGTTTACGGCTGGAAAACAGTCAGTAGAATTTGTTTCTCTCTCGGTCTCACTCCTGATACTAGATTGTGAGCCACACCCAAGTCAGGAGAGACTAATAGTATTTTGGATTCTAGAATGTACATTTCACACATTTCATCACCTCTAGGAGTCTTTCCAGCTTGATCATTTCTTACTTCACTGACTATCACACACAGTTTGGTGTGTGTGTGTATGTGTGTGTGTGTATTAATATACATTAATTTCGAACAGAATCTTATACAACAAACCCATGGGGCTCCTCTTACCTTGGGATGCACTCCCATTGGGTATCATCTTGGAGGTATCCAATAAGAAACTTGGTAAATAGTTGCTTGGGATACCCAGAAATCTGCTCACCAGCTGACAGGCTGAGCTAATCCTATAAACAAAGCATCAAAGTAGATCCCACACTTTAACTGAAAGTTAACTTGGCCCAGAAATTATGCAGCTTTCTTAGGACTTAGATGCAGGTTGATAAAGGTCTATAGACTTCAGGTTCACATGAAAAAACTACAACAAAAATAGACATATTCATCATATCAAAACTGTGATGGAATACATTTTTATAAATAAAGATTCTAGGAGTATTATTGACTTAATTGGTACACATATGACAATGGGAGGTTTCATATATATTTAGCAATCTTTATAGATACTGGTCATGAATAAATTCCAAGTGTGCTATATGCTAAATGTCACTTATACATTATTAAGTTCACATAATAAGTTCACATATTAAGTTCTCAACTAGATTGAGAAACTAAAACAAACAAACAAAGGCCCAACTTTCTCATCTGTCTAGAGTGGAGCCCCGCCCCTCATTCCCATCCCTCTGGTATCTGCCTGGGCCCATCAGGTGAAAAGCACTTGGATGTTTGTAGTGTTGAGCTAAGGAGATGTTGGAACTGTCATGGGTGTTAATTGCCTTGAGCAACACAGGCTGCTAATAGACAGCCATTCTTCCTAAATATCACACTTAGGAATCATCTGTGGGTTTTGAAGTCTAAGCTCTGTGGAAAATGGTAAATAGTTTTTGCCTCGTTAGCCAATTACAGGATTGATCGTAGATGGCTGTTGGCTAATCTTAGTGGTTTTTAAAGGCTAACTTTATGTTCCGAGGGGAAAAGAACTCAAACTCATTAGTGATGTGTGTCATGGGCAGAGGAGGGAAGAACGGTGTGATATCTGTCACATATTTGAAATCCCAGGATAGGACAATTATGCCTGTTGAAGTTACTGACAAGGGAGATTATGAGAAAAATCCACACTGCAGTCACTTTTCTGCAAGTCACAGTATAAATTAGAACTGCAGCTGAATAATTACAGATTCAGCTTAAATCCCAGGACAGTGCCTGGATTTTAAAAGATATTTGATGACATTTGTCAAATGAATAAATAAAGAATCAATTACTGGTGTCTGGCCATTTAGAAAAACCCCCTTTTTTTCAAATAAATTGATAAAAAATGCATATTTGCACATGGATGCGAAATTCTTTGTTCCTTTTTTGTGCTATCAATTTCTGTACCCTGAGCCTCACAGTATAGAAACCCTGTCTTTCTAGTCCAATTCTTACCTCATAGGAAAGTATCTGGTACATTGGAGGCACTTGATTAATAATTTTTAATCAATCATATGTAGTTTATATTAGCTTTATTCTGGCCGCTACTTGTCCTTTGGAAATGAAGGTCATCTGTGGTGTGTAAAGCTGACAATGCTATAATGCCTTTATAGGCAACCTGGTCATTTAGCTATTTACCCATTTCAGAGATGATATTCTTAAATGTCACTTCTTTAAATTTTGTATGTGTGTAAGCATGCACATGCATGTCTGTGTGCATCTGTGTTATATGAACATCTGTGTGTGTATATGCATCCATGTATGCACAGGGGTACTTGCCCATGGGTGCCCATGTGGAGGGCCACACCGAGTGTCTGCCTCCACTGCTTGCAAACTTACTTTGTATTATAACTTTATTAAATTTGTTCTGTGGTGATTTCTTACATGTAAATGATATGTTCTTGTTACTCTCACCCACTTTCTCTGGTCTCCATCCCACCATCATCCATCTCTTCCCTACAAGTCCATCTTCATTTTTGAGACAGGCATGCTCACTGAGTCAGCAGTATGCCTTTTTAGGAGGACTTGCTGGCCAGTCTACCCACCAGCTGCTGTGATCTGCCCACCTCTGCCCACAGACACTCGGTTACAGATGTGCTCACTATGGCCAGCTTTCATGTGGGCACTGAGGGCTTCAGAACATGAGTAGCAAGCACTTTACCAATGGAGCCATCCCCCAGCCCCGGCAGGTTTTTAGTGTGCAGTGGGTCTTAGATTCAGACTTCAGAGACTGTCCCATTTGCTTCTTATTCTCTGATCCATTTATTTCTATAAACAGAAAACAGAAGTATTTGTGCAGCTGTACTATGTAAATGCATTCCTGGCCCTTCCTAGAAATGCATCCCGCAAGTAACGAATCAGTGATGCAGACATCTATTTATTGTTGTAACTGTTAGAGTTGGCCTGTTTCCCTTACTCAGTTATTTTATGCCTAACATACACTCTGTGTACATGAATTATCTCATCATGAGGAAGAAGGGCGTGCTCAGGGCTTCGTCACAAGTGTTTCACAGTTATGTGGTCTGCACATTGTTCTACCCCTGGTCAATGCTCTTATACAAAGAGCCCCAAACTTCCAGTTTACACTATGCCTAAAATTGTCCTGCTGGCCCCCATCGTCTGACCGCTCCTAAGGCAGACCTTCCTGACAAAGAAGTACTGACTGACCCAGGACAGGTGTCCGGTGATAGCACTTGCTATTTTCAATGACGAATGCTTGGATACAGTATCATAGAAACAAAGGCACCATACCTGGCACTCAAGAAGAATATGTTCTCATTCACACTAGAAATTGGAGTCCAGGCCGGGCAGTGGTGGCGCACGACTTTAACCCCAGCACTTGGGAGGCAGAGCCAGGTGGATCTCTGTGAGTTCGAGGCCAGCCTGGTCTACAGAGTGACTTCCAGGACAGGCACCAAAGCTACCCAGAGAGACCCTGTCTCGAAAAACCAAAAACCAAACAACAACAACAACAACAACAAAAACCAACCCGAAAAAGCAAAAACAAAAAAAAAAAAATCGGAGTCCAAAGGTGAAAGGGCAAGGAAACGATGGTCAGAAGTTCTTGCCACTCCTTGTGGTGGTGTTGTGTTCCCCAAAATATTGTGCACCCTAATAAACTTATCTAGGGACAGAGACAGAACAGCCACTAGATACAGAGGCTAGAAAATGGTGGCACTCACACCTTTAATCCTAGCGTTCCAGAGGTAGAAATCCCTCTGGATCTCTGTGAATTCAAGGCCACATTGGAAACAGCCAGGCAGGGTGACACATGCCTTTAATCCCAGGGAGTGATGGTAGAAAGCAGAAAGATATATAAGGCGTGAAGACCAGGAACTAGAAGCATTTGGCTGGTTAAGCTTTTAGGTTTTGAGCAGCACAGTTCAGCTGAGATTCATTCTGGATGAGGACTCAGAAGCTTCCAGTCTGAGGAAACAGGATCAGCTGAGGAACTAGTGAGGTCAGGTAGCTTGTTCTGCTTCTCTGATCTTCCAGCATTCACCCCAATACCTGCCCCAGGTTTGTTTTTATTAACAAGATTCTTTAAGATTCGTGCTACAACTCCTGATCCATCAAAGCACTTTGATGAACTTTTAAATTTAAAAATTTTAAAATTTCTTTCAATAACTCAATGTAGGAGACTTCTAGTTATTCCCTTCCTAGGGCATGATCCTAATGACCCAGGACTTCCCATTTGATACAAACCCTTAAGAGTCCCCCACCAATTCCCACCTCTCCTTGGGAACCATTCAACACATGCAGTGGGGGTACAAAGCACACGTCACACAGGGCAAGGACTGTACTAATCAAGAGTGTTTTCCCCAGAGTTAATAAAACATTTTTTGTCTGCAACTTGGTATAAGAAACATAACAGAAAGCTAAGATTCAGAGAGTCCAGTATGTTAGAGTCTGAGATTTTGAAGAGCTCCTATTTGGGGCTGAATGTTCAATCACATATCTCATGAGGATGCAATGGAATCTCCCCTCCTGAAAACAAAGAAAAACAATACAATCGGCAATAGAAACAGAGCCAAAGCACCCGGCCACTCTTCTAATGTGGCTTCAAACATACATTAAGGGATACAGACTAAGCAACATCCTTACAAAATTTTCAAAGGGGTACTAAGGAATTTCTCTTTCCATGACTGTCCCCTTGGTTTGTTCAGGAAGAGAGTAGGCCCTTTGTTTGTATAAACAACTCAGAAGAAACAGTATTATCTTGCCAGTTCTAAAGTGGATTTGGCCATAAGGAAGAGTATAACCAATTGTCACCATTTTCACCAAAATCATGTAACAGAAGAATAACATCAATAACAAAACAAGACTTGAGCACTTTGTTACCAAGCAGTGAGCCTGCGTTAGGCAGAGAAGCCCCTTTCTGTCACTGAGCCTTTAATCTCAAAGCCACAGACGTCAGCTGCACAGCCCAGAGTCACCTGCACCACCCAAAGCTCAAAGGTATGTAATGTAACTACGTGTTGTCTGAACGTGTAAGTTATAGGAGAGGCAACATAATGTGTGACATTTTATCAAGTCTGTAGCTTGGTTTCTACTGAAAATCTCGTTGCATTATTTTGCAAATTTACATATGAAAACCTTTCTTTGCTTTGTGGCTTCAGATCTGGGCTTGGGAGAGGAGGCTCATGGAACCTGGCCAAGGCAAGGGGTGAAAGGCTGTATTGATGAAATGATATAAACTTAAAAGACAATTAAATGTGAATTTTTATTGCATTTTTTTTCAGGCAGATTCCAGTGAGCTCCACCTTTTATCTCTATTCTAAAACAGCTGTTGATAAATAAAATTTAAAATTAGCAAATGAATATGAAACATTTAGTTACTTTTTGCTAGAAAAGTGGAAATGTGTGCTTTTGATTGGCATCCAGATGTGTTTGATAATTCTGAAGCATGGAATATATTT